>NC_141160.1:24347500-24647500 GCF_053477565.2 Lygodium microphyllum | reverse complement strand
AAACGAATTCGTAAAATGGCGGCAACGGCATGTACTGATCAATGTCAAATTGACCGACAACATCCTCTTGTCCACGAAAATAATGCAAAGTCAATAAAGCTTTAAGCTTTAAGTCCTCCAAGTTTTTCAAGTCTCCAAGATCATTAAGGTCATCTTCAACAACTACTTAAGAGGTAGTTCATACTCAGAAGCATACGAATCACTGTATTACTCTCGAGAAGTCCTTCTTCACACTTGCAGTCTTGTTGAACCAGTTTCAGTAAAAGCAGAAGTTCACATGCAGACTATACGCAGTTTATACATACTCTATATGCAACACTATTCTCTTGGAACTCGTACGGGTGTGACAACGAATTTCGCAATTGTAAAGGAGAGATACTACAAAAGCCAAACAAAATATACAAGCATTGTAAACCCGCCTTTGAGCTGCGCTCATCCCGCTAATAAGATTTCGAGAGTATGAGGTCTTTTGGAATTTTACAGGATGACCGATCAAAACATGGACGATCTTATGTGGCTGAAGGTGATTTACCCAAACCAACGATGGAGCAAAAGTTGGATTTGATTATGATGCAGCTTGAAGAAGAATGAAGAGCTCGACAAGCTTTGCAAGTTCAATTAACCAATTTGCAACGATCTACCACCGATCAAGATGGATCGCAACCCGAAGATCTTATACGACGTACCATCGATGCAACACTTAAAGCCCAATCCATTCGCAAAGAAACAAAGATAAGTAAAGGAAACTTCAAATTTCGCACTTTCAATGGATCACGCGATGGAAAGACTGTACTTGCTTTTATTAGTCAATTTGATGATTACTTCCATGAAGAAACATATGTTGAGAAATACAAAATTAAATGTGTCACTAACCATTTAGTTGACTGAGCATCCTTATGGTGGATTGTGGTCCGCAAAAGCGTTGATTGTCCCACTACATGGGAGACTTTCCAAAAGAAATTTTTGCAGAATTTCCTTCCTCCTCAATTCCATGAAAAAGCTATCAAGCAATGTGATCTTCTACAACAAAGGGATCGCGAACCTATTTCCCAATACACTGAACGTTTTTGGAATGCCCTATTGCAACTACATATGCTCGAAGATGTACCTGAAGCAACTCATAAACGCAAGTTTATGTCTGGTCTACTTGGACATTTCTAGACGAAAGTCAATGAAGCACAATAGCTTGCAAGGCCATATGCAACAGTAAGGGTAGTAGCTAGGCTAATCAAAGTAGTAAACACAAGGCAACACATTGCCATTGCAGCCACTTGAAGAGGATGGTGTGTGACAAATCTAGGAAGAGTAAACTATGAAGAAAAGGTTGGAAACATGCATTGGAGTGTTGTAGACAATAATGGAAAGTGTTGCCTAAGACATCCTCTATGAATGGGGTGTGGCCAGCAAAGCTAGAGTAACTGAAACATGCCATAAACTAGATTAGGCTCAACGGAGGAAAGTGTACCTATTTATAGAAAGTTTCTGAACCGCAAACCTCTCCCTATTTTAACTCTCCCAAACCACCTCTTGTTTTAGGGTTTCTCATTAATTATGGATTTTTGGGACTATTCAAGAGGTTAATTCAAGATGTAATGCATATTTTAGCTTAACCCGCCTACTCAAACCCAAAAGCTCATAGCTAGAAAGGAAGGCCAACCCAAAGTTAGACAATTGCTAGTTTGTGTTTTCATCCACCCTTTCCTTCTTAGTGATGCAAATTCTTTTACCCTACCTCACGCACACGTCTATGATGTGGGGTCAAGGAGCTAGACCCTTTTTTAAAATTTTAATTTAAAAAAACAAAACAAAAAAGAGAACCCAAAACACCGAAGAAAAATCAAAACACAAAAAACAAAAAAAAGCCTTAATAAGAAAAAAACAAATTTAAAAAACATAATCACCTCTCCCGGAGTGTAATCACCACCACCACCACCACCACCACCACCACCTCCTCCTCCTCCTCCTCCTCCTCCTCCTCCTCTTCTTCTACCCTCCCCATCTTTCTCTCCTCCCTCCTCTTGTCGGTGCCTTGATTGGTGGCTGCCCTCTCCTTCTCTTCGAATAATTTCCGCCTACGATTGCCCCCACCCAACTTTGTAGGCCACATGTGGTGTCGTCCCCCCACTCACCTTCGACACCGTCCACCCACCGTTCGTCATCCACCGCTGGCCCACCGTCATCTATGTAAACTTGCAACTGCCTGCTTGGCAATTGCCGCCCTATGGCCACTCGCCTACGTCCACTTATGCCTGCCCTATGGTCACTCGCCCAATGGCCGCCCACCTACATCCAGCGGCCCTGTGTCCCTTTACTGCTCACACCCTTCCTCTCTGCCAATGGTGCTTCCTTGCTCCTCCTCCTTTAACTCCTACTTCTCTTCTCTTCCCCCACCCGCCGGCTTTCCCATCCTTCCACCAAAACCACCCTCCCACCAAAACCACCCATCCATCCACAACCCCCATTCCCACCTGTCCTTCCACAATCCCTTGTTCCCCGTGCATAACCACCCTCCCCCCCCCCCCCCCCCCCCCCCATAGCCCTTTGCCAAGCCCCCCTTCTTGCGTGACAAACCAACATCAGATACCGATCCCCCTTGTAAACACATCTGAAAGACCCCCTTCCTCCACATGCTTGTGCCTACCTGATTTTTGGCATGTAGAATTGCTCCTATTTGCACACGGGATTCCCGTCAACCTCCTACATGACTTTTGTAGTTGCTATTCATGTGCGATTTTCGCGGTTACACACGCGTAGATTTTTAACCCTTGTTCACGCGCGAGGATGTGTGTCTTGACTAACTTGTGCCACAAAGCCCATGTTCATGTAACGTCAACCCACATAGCTGCCATTCTTGCCCATAATTCACACGCCAATTTTTAAAAAATTCTAACATCCCATAATTAACATGTCCATTTTTAGAAAAGTATTAAACACATACACAATGATGAAAAAACCCAAAAATTTTTAAGAAAGAAAAGAAATTTTGAACCAAAATCATTAAATTTTTTTAAAAACAATAAAAGAAACACCTACACTTTTTTATTTAAAAAATAAAAAATAAAAAATCAATCTCATTTTTTGTTATTTAAAAAAATCACAAAAATCTACACATCTCTTTTTAAATTTACATCTAAAAATTTAATAAAATAAAAAATGAAAATATTTTTGTCTATTGTTTTTTTTCTTACACTATCATTCCACAAAATTTTCTCCTCAATCTTGTGTTATTTTAATGACATAGTTATCCTTCAATCTTTTCTGATGTGCCTCTCAAATTAGGGTGCATTCATACACTCTCCAGGTTTTGATTCTCAATCTTTTTTCTTACACATCTAAATGTGCATTTAAATCCCTTGTTGTAGACCAAAAACGTGCATCAAACACAGTAGCTTCTTTCTCTACTGCGCCCAAACTACCAATCTAATGCTTCTTTTGGCTCTGAAAAAGGGAGGTAAAATACCAAGACACTTGGTCGAAATTCTCCTAGATCACTCTTTCTTCTCCTAGTTCAGAGTGTTGGCCATTCCTTCTTCCCCAAAAGTGGCTGAAAGCCACTTTGCTTTTTTTTCACATGTCATCCTATTCTAGAAGTTGTCTACAAATTTTGGATATTTACAAGAAACGATATCCAAAATATCAAAAATAGGCTAAACTTGTCCTAAAATCTGGTATTTTATAACCATCCACATTACAGACACTGACACTAATGACTAATATGGCATTGACTCTCTAAATCAATAAGAAAGCCAAATGACAATGCACTCTAGAGTTTTTTACATTGTGTCCGCGTAACGGTGTAACATCCACTCCCTCTTAACCTACATATCCTTCGGCATGTGCTAAAGTCTTATCTCTCGTTCAAAAGCTTGAGCAACTTAGGTAAATATGCATGAGGCACTGGAATAGGCTTTAAATTCCATGGCACATGAGGTACTGTAAAGATCACCATAGGTGCGACGATCAACACATCCAATTTCATCTGGCTGAAACGCAAAGGCTTTCCCATGCCTTGCTAACATCTGCAAGAAAAAAGATCTTTCTATAGGCAAAAGAAAGCTTGTATACCTGTTTTTCAGCTCTTGTAAAGTTTCAGCTGTAAATTTATGTCCTACTCCATGTGGATCCCGTAAACTAGGTTGTTGAGTCATTTTTTCAACCAACCCATCACTTTCAGGCGGTAAAGACAAAGCCACAGGCTTAACCTTCTTTGCAACTGTTTTGTACTTTGTATCCACCCTTGCTTCAACCCTGTTCTGCAACCCATATTGCAGCCCATAACATTCATCCTTAGCAAACTCTTGAATGACTTCATACATCTCTAAGTGTCAACATATATAACCTCATTTTTAACCCTATTTTTAGCATTAATTGTTGCAAAATTTCCAGTCACTATATCAACATCAACCAGCCCTGAAATGCCTTCATTTACAGCCATCAAACCATGAACATAATATTAGTGAGTTTGGGAATCTCCTAATTCTCATTTTTTGAATACTAAAAAGGTGGCACCCATGTGACCTATCATTGGAAAGCGCTTGAAAAATGGAACCTATTGAGCTATAGAGCACTCGATTTGGAGTTATAGTATTCAAGTTATGACAAATCCAAAGATTTGACCACGTGTCCCAAACTTATGGAAATTTTTCATATTCCCCAAAATGGTGTTCATGTGTCTTTATCTCTTTTTCAGCCCATCCTATATATTTCTTTTTAGCCCTACACATGGTTGAAATATTCTTAAAACTACCTAGACTACATGATGTCCATTCCTGCAATCCAAACACAAACACAATTTCTCCCTTTCTTGGAGGCATAATTATCTTCCTAGAGAAACTTCCATAGCCTCCACTTACAACATTGCTGTCTAAAAACCCTTAAACTCTCTTGCATTATAGGTGACATGGGTATATCCCATAGTCTATCCCGATTGGGGGGATGATTCACACAAACAGTGAGAAACTATACCACCTTTGTATTTTCTTTACTCCAAAACCGAGCATATGAAGAACCATCATCTAAGACTTTTATTTTCAACCTTGATTCCGAAATGTAGGGCTGCCCCAAAATCACCGGATAACTACATGAATCCTGCACAAAAAAATGATAGTCATCCCTAACAACTCCAATAGTCACGGGTACATTCAGACACACTGCATAAAGATCCCCTGATGAATTGTTTGTTGTCCACATATGCTATCGTGCCACTACGCACATATCATGTGAAAAACTCTAAGAGTGCAGCTTCCTTATAGATCTAGAGAGCCAATGCCACTTTAGACATTAATGTTAGTGTCCATGGTTCAAAAATATTAGATTTTTGGACAAGTTTTAGTCAATTTTTGATATTTTAGATATTATATCTTGTAAAAATCCATAAAATTGTAAACAAATTCTAGATTGGGATAACGTGTAAAAGAAAGCATGTAGCTTTCAGCTGTTTTGAGAGGATTTTATGTAAAAAGAAAGATTAGTGAAATCGCGCAATGCGCGATTGCTGTTTTCAGACAATGAATAGTACTCTGAAGTGGGAGATGAAGGAGTGATCTGGCAGGATTCTAGCTAGGTGAGTTGGTACATTACCCCCCTTTAGCAGTCGATGGAAGCACCAGATTGGTGATCTGAGTAGCATAGAGGAAGGTAATATTTTATACACATTTTTGTCTACAAGAGTTTTATAATGTAGAAATGAACTGACAGGCTTCATCTCTGTTAGTATTCTTCTATATTTTCTATTTCTTTATGTGAGTATTCTTCTATTTCTTCGATCCCCTTCTCTTCCATCTACTCCTCTCCCTGAATCTCCCTTCAACCTGTTGTCTATTACCCCCATGGTAGACTTTCGACACCAAACACACCATCATCGTGTTAGGAAAAGTTTATGCTATCATCATATGTGAATTCCAAAAGATATTTGGGCTGATTTGGGGCTGATATCTTCAACCATCTTTAGAGAATTAGCTACAGCAATGTCTTTTTAATTCATTTCTTACTCTATGGAAGACATCTAATTGTCAAAATATGTAAGTGTTATGTGCCCCTATGGCAGGGCAATGTTTGTAGATAATTCATTAATGCTTTGAGTTGAATTAAGAGGAGATTTTTCTCTTATTTCTTGGTTATGGTAACTTATCCTTATCATGAACTCAATTTGAAGCTCTCTTGAAGCAAGTCTCTTTGCCCTACAAGCCTTGTAATTGACTCATAAGCTTTTGTCACTAACAATCTACATTGAATGTAATCATGCAAAGTTGACTCATGCTATGGCATCATGTATGAATGATGGGATGCAAAGTTGTTTATGATATGTGATAGCATATTGTACTTAATTTTAGAATTTTTGATTGCTCTTATAGTCAAGAAAACAAGCTTGATTTGAGTTAGAACTTATGAGATAATACTCTTGTGATCTTTGCTAAGAACATGTATTTGGAAGCTCTATTAACATCTTCAAGAAACTGGCTTGAAACCTTCAATCCTTTTCTTATCTCTACCATCTCCAGAGTCTAAGCTCTTGAACCCCCATACATTCTTCTTGCTTAAACCCCTGTGATTGACCATGAAGTACCTCTTGAACCTTTAAACATTCACTGTAATCTACTTATCTCTTGAAGACACATCTCTATCTATCTTGTCTAGTTTTCTTGCCACACCCGTGTGGTGACCTTCAACCCTACGCGCTGCGACATTGGTGAGCCCAACGTGAAGGTCGTTGTAAGAGAACTCCAAGATGGGGGATTCTTCAGGAGATACTCTACAACAATTGGTGTGCATATTGCAGCATACTCAGCAACAACAAATCCAAATGTTACAACGACAACAAGAAAGTCAAGACTAAGAGAAGATGGATTCCACAACTATTAAGGCCCTAGAGGAAGTTGGGCGGGAATTAAAACAATTTAATGGTCAAAATGTCTATGTTTTCATTCACTTGTATGTTGAGAAAATGCTCTTCTTTGGTGTACCGCAATATGCATGGAGTTGCTATTTTGCCAAACTAGCTAATCATGGTCTTCAAGAAAGAATCCATAGTCTTTTTCAACGAGATGCAGATTGGGATGCATTCAAAAAAGCCCTATGCAAAGAATTATTCTTAGAAGACTCTGGCCTAATAACGAAGAAAAGTTTCACTGATTGGGTTGAGAAACCCAACAAAGGTTTAGCTGCAACAGCTTTATACCATGAGTTTGAAAGTAAATTTGGACAACTTAATGCTGAAGACCAACAAAGTATGGAATGTCAGAAGATTGAATTATTCCTTAAGGTTGCAAATGTCATTCTACAAGAGAAGCTTGCTGATCACCTAGAAGATGCTACCTCCGAATCAAGAGTCAAGACTGCATGGACAGATGTTACTGATGCAATTAACATGATTGCTCAAAGAGAGCGGATGTGACTACGATTAGGCTCTACTTCAACTTCAACAACTCCATTGATGGATCTTGCTCCACCTTCAAAATCCCCTATTCCTTTGACTAATCAAACAACTCTTTCTTCTTCTATTCTTTTTAAAAATGATTTCATGGATGAACTCATTAAAAGCATGCGTAACCTTCATTTGAATCTTGTAGAAATTAGTTCCAAGGTGGAAAAGATGGATGTCAAAGTTGAAGAACAAGGACGATCATCAACTCAAAGACCCATGAGAGAAGGCTATAAGAGGTGTTGTATTTGGTGTGACAGCCAACAACATGACAAGAGGGAGTGTTGTGCATTCCATGAGGCTGAAGTACAAAAGCTGTTCTTTTGAAAAGATAAAAAAATTCATGCAGGTGAAACTGGTCTTCCACTGGAGCCAAATTTTGGCAATGGTGGAATGAAGAAAATATTAGAAGATTTAGCTGTAAAGAATGCTACGCAGTAATTGATGCAGCTACCTATGGGCTACAAATTAAGTCAACTAAATCAAATTTGAAAACATGTAAAGCTAATGTGCAATCTAAAGTATTGATGCATGCATTAGATCAAATGGAATGCAGCAAAGTAGCCAAAGATGATTTGACTAATGCCAGTCAGTGCATTCGAGGAATAACTGGTTGGAAAGAACTGGTAGATTATTTTTATGCCTTCGCACATTTGGCTAACATCAATCATTAAGAAGTCTTGATTGAAGAAAAGAGAATAAGAGAAGATTGAACTAGGGTCTTCCTCTTCTGGCCCTCCGAAACAGGTAACTAGAAGAACGCCTGAACAACCAAAACTTGCTGAAAATATAACCCTAGATCAAGAGATGGAAGATGCGACACAAACAAAGAAGATCGAAGGAAAAAAGAAAGGCAAACAACCAGGCTATAAATTTTAGTCTAACATAGAATCTGCAACCAATCTCAAACGAGTTCTAAAAGAATGAATTTTGGGAAGTAAAATTGATTTCACCATAGGTGAAATTCTCAGAATTGCCAAACGTGAATTTCATGATGTAATTATTAATATAATCAAAAGAAAAAGACAATATGTTGGTGATGATGCTAAAGAAATAGTGCATGCTTTTTTGCAAGCTCTTCAAGTCTTTGTGAAGGATGAAGAGAAGCTGACTGCACAAGGAATTCAGCTTGAGGTAGTTAAAGAGTTAATTACAACAATTGAAGCTGAAGATAAAGAAAGCATGGATGAAAAAATTAAATAAGTGAAGGCTGAAAATGTAGTGGTCGATGGTCCAAACTAGTTGGGCAACCCATATTCTCAAAAAGAAGGTCATCTACAGCACATGCACAATATTGGTGGCAAAACATGTGTCAGGACATAGAGCATTTTGTTGAAACATGTTATGTGTGCCAGATGTATTGTATGGTCAAGCATCGAGATGGGTTACAACCAACTTATCCCTTGTCTATACATTATAGATGGGTTATTGATCTTGTAACCATGACTAGAGGGATATGGAATATGCGGTATTTAGTACTTGCAAGAGAATATCTAACCAATCAAATTGAAGGTAAATATTTAACAACCAAGACTACTCAAGATGTTTGTCACTTTTTTCTTGAAGAAGTATTTTGTAGATATGGATGTGTTGGCAAGGTAACCGCAGATACAGGAGAATTGAATGCCAATTTGGCACGTAATTTCTTTGCTCAATTGGGTATCAAGTTGACTTTGACATTAGTCTACAATCTTGAAGGAAATGGAAAGAGTGAGAGAGGACATCAACATATTCTCAAAGCTCTAGCAAAGTCTTATAGAGGAAAGATCAAAGAATGGCCTAAAATGCTACCTTTTGCATTATGGACTGACCGGACTACTTACAGTACAATGACTGGCTATATGCCAGCTGGAACTTATGCATAGACAACAACCAATTATACCAATTGAAGAATCTATTTTCACATGGAGTCTTCTATCTTGAGAGGAAGGCATCAGTAGAGAAGAGTTGTTGACTTTGCACATATGGCATCTAGAAAGAAGGCCTAAAGATATTCAAGTAGCTATGAAGAAGTTAAAAACAGCAAGACTAAAAAACAGAAGAAGATTTGATAGGCATTGACTTTGGCCAAGAGCTATCCAAGAAAATAAATGGGTTCTTGTGTCAAGATTGTGGGAGAGAAGGAAGGAGTCTCACTTGTAGCTTTCTTGCTTACACAATGGGGGAATACACACACAGGTGGAGGCTAAAAATAGTTTTCCTCTTCTCAGTTGTGTAAGCCAAAAAGAACTCACGTACATAGAAATAGAAGAACCCTATATATGGGTCTCAAAACCAAACTCAACTAACTAAGGTGGCATACTAACTGAGCCACGAACTAGAGTAGATAAGGATAGCTATCATCTAGCTATTATTCATGGGCTGTGTACCAACCGCATCTACAGCTAACGAGTCGGTGACATAAATGCACAACAGTCACCCTGGCATATCACGAGTGGAGCTCGATATCTCAACACTCCCCCTCGAGCTCAATCCCAATTCCTGCACACCAGGCAGGTCTTTGAACTTGTGCAGCTTCTCTGCGCCCAATGCCTTTGTAAATATGTCAGCTACCTGATCCTCTATGCCGACATAAACTAGATCAATAAGACCTAGTAGAACTGTCTCTCGCACATAGTGATAATGCACCTCAATGTGCTTTGTTCTAGCATGATAGACTGGGTTATTTGCCAAGTGTATACTACTCATGTTGTCACAATAAATGACAACTGGCCCATCTGTAAACTGATGCATATCATAAAGTAGCTTATGCAACCAAGCTACCTCACATGCAACCATTGCTGCACCCCTGTACTCAGCCTCTGTGCTCAACAAGGCAACTGTAGGTTGTTTCTTGCTGCTCCAAGTGACTGCAGCACTTCCAAAAGAGAACACATATCCACTAGTAGATCGTCTATCAGAGATACTACCAGCCCAATTAGCATCAGTGTATCCATGCAACTGTATCTGAATCCCAGTCTCATAAAATAGTCCATATTGCAATGTGGACTTCACATACCTGAGTATGCGTCTAGCCGTATCCAAATGTGGTTTCCTTGGAGCCTGCATAAACTGACTTATCAATCCAACAGCATAGCTCAAATCTAGCTTTGTAATAGTCATATAAATCAAACTTCCTACTATGCGTTTGCACATAGTAGGGTCTTCTAGAAGCTCACCTACATCTGCGCTCAACTTCACATTCTGCTCCAAAGGAACTGAAATAGGCTTACAACCTGTCATCCCATATTTGGACAGCATGTCCAATCCATACTACCTCTACAAGAGCCATATCCCACTTGGTGATCTAATCACCTCAATGCCCAAGAAATAACACAGCTCTCCCAAATCCTTCATCTCAAATTTCTGCTTCAATAGCATTTTCACATGAAGGATATCTTCATCACTATCACCTGTGATAATCAAATCATCAACATAAATGACAAGCAGCATAATACTTTTCTCTATTTTTCTCACATAAAGTGAGAAATCTACCTTGGAAATCTTAAAGCCAATAGTGACAAGATACTGTCCTATCTTGTCAGACTATGCTCTAGGTGCTTGCTTCAAGCCATACAAGGCTTTCTTCAACCTGCAAACAAACTCAGGATGAACAACATGCACATAACCTGGTGGCTGCTCCATATAGACCTCTTTTTGCAAATCACCATGCAAGAAGGCATTCTTTACATCCATCTGATGTAAAGACCATCCCTTTGATGCAACCATAGCAATGACTGCTCTTACGGTTGCCATCCTTGCAACCAAACTGAATGTTTCTTCATAAGAAATGCCATATGTTTGTGCATACCCCTTGACTACTAATCTTGCCTTGTATCTGTTCATAGAGCCATCTGCATTGTGCTTCACCTTATAAACCCACTTACAACCAATTGCATTCTTATATTTAGGCAAAGGTACCAATTCCCATGTAGCATTTGCTTCCAAGGCATTCATTTCTTCATCCATGGCTTTCTCCCATTTTTCTTTTCCCATGGCTTATTCAAAAGAAGTGGGTTCTGGTTCATGTATCACGTTGACCATATAGGCATAGTGAGTGGCTGTAAATCCATCATATTTCAGCCTATCCATAGGATACCTAGCTCTAGTAGACCTGCACAAAGTAGGTTCACTCCCAGGTGCTCTCAAAACATCCCTGGTCTTCCTTACTCGAGGTTTAACAATAGAAGGAATACCCAAATCATCATCAATGCTCTGTTCTGAGCCACTGGATTCACCATCCACATAAGAGTGACCTGCATTTACATCAAACATGGGCTGATCTACCTTCTCTTTTCCTTTTCGTGATACCTACATACCACTATCTGCATTGCTTTGAGAAGATTCTCCTGATCTCAATCTGCCTGTCCATGGCAAAGAATGTGAGCGATTACTAAATGATACTCTAGGTCCACTAATATCTTGTGAGTGCTTCTGCTGTGAATTCTGTGTAGCATTACCATTTTGTGCATCTTCATTATCAATCACATTTACTGGTTTATACCAGGTACTCATCTCATAAAAAACAACATCTCTACTCACTGTAAACTTACGAGTAGAAGGGTTATAGCATCTATACCCTTTTTGCTGCAGAGAGTAACCAATAAAGATGTATTTCTCAACTTTTGGATCCAACTTGGATCTCAACTCATCTGGCACATGAACATAGGCAATGCAACCAAAAATTTTCAAATGAGAAATATTTGGTTTCCTACCAGTATACCTCTCCTCTGGAGTCATGCCATGTATTTCTGCAGTGGGAGTCCTGTTCATTATGTAGACTGCTGTAGCACAAGAAAAAGAAACGAAAAAGAAAACGGAAAAGGAAAAAAGAAAAGAAAAGAATGAAAAGATACGAAGCACCCATGATCACAGCACAACACCTAGGGGTCCTCAAATTAGGTACGTCCAGTGACCTTGGTCGGCTGGCTCCGTCCCTAGTCCCCTAGCTCTTTAAACATCACCCACAATTGTTCAAGGCATATTAAGGGCAAGACATACCTAGGGAGCTTGTCTCACCTATGGTTAGACCTGTCACCCTGACCCATTCGCATGATTCCCTCTTGCACTCTGCCTTAATACCATTGCAATCAATTGTGGTAAGCACCGTACGAATGTCCATGAAAAGTACACCATACTCATCAAGTAATTCCAATAGCTCCCAGCTCTACAGAAAGTGTGGTGCCCCTGTGTTCAATTATGCTACGTTATGCAGTCACATCGCAAAGGATGTCTCATACACCTTCACGTGTACTTCTTCTCAACATGGACAACTTTGCTTCATCCACACATTGTTAGGAGAAACCAGCCCGCGGTCTTCTAACTATGCAATATCTAAGTATGCACGAGCACTCACATAATATCTGCACCGAAATATATACACAGTTTGGGTCCTCAAGTGTAGGACAATACTCTCAGCTTGCTCGACCTATCTCCCAAACTAATTGAACCATGTCTTGTGCAGGAAAGAGAAGACTAGCACTACCCTTAGGGAGAGACCACCTATGAGAGGTTTTCAATTGCAGGTATTGAAGACTCCAACGAAAGTGTCATTTGCTCTTCATCGACACCCAACAACACCATATTGGGGAATATGGGAGTTTCCCATAAGTTTGGAACACATGGTCAAATCTTTGGATTTGTCATAACTTGGATACTATAACTCCAAATTGAGCGCTCTATAGCTCAATAGATTCCATTTTTCAAGTGCTTTCCAATGATAGGTCACATCATATGGTTTTGAGAAACTTATGGGTATGTTATACGGGTGCCACCTTTTTAGTATTCAAAAAATGGGAATTGGGAGATTCCCAAACTCACTAATATTGTGTTCAACTCTAAATTCTTATCCTTTATCATCCTGCAAGCCCGCCAACAATCGTCATATACAAAATCCCTAACAAATCAACACTTATGAAGACCATCAGTGAAATCCCCAACAAAGAACAGCCCTACTGCCAACTCCAACAACCCTACCACCAACCACCTAGGCCACCAACGTGCCCCCAATGACCTTCCTCCACACCACCACCAACACTCCTCCACGGCAACCACTGATGTCCCTTTCACCCACATCTTCAGTGCATGCCAAAGCCTGCTACCTACAATGGTGAGTGCCATGGGACTGGCACTCGTCTAGACGGGGGGTAATGTTAACCGATAGACGAACAAGGTGGAAAATATGGAAAAGTTAAAGCAGAAGACAAAGGCCAAGGCAAAGTGAAACGGAAGACAAAGGCGCACAAGGAAAAGTGCAAGTCAATACTTTTATAAAAGAGCACAAGCGCATCATGATTTAATTTAAGGAGTGACAAGCTCTCACCTGTGCAATTTGTAAATGTAGACGGGCAGTGGAAAGGAAGCTAAGAAGATAGAAGGACAATGGGAAAAATGGCCTAGGCCAGAGCCGGCCATATAAAAAAGGGGATAAGTGGATGACTGCCCAAAAGGGATTTAGGATTTTGTATATAAAGTTGAAATGTGAATGAGAAGCTCATTCTTGTGTGTGGCCAAAAGTGGGTCTCCTCTTCTTCTTCTTCTTCTTCTTCTTCTTGCTTGCTTGAGCTTGTGCTTGAGAGAGGGAGTGTGAGAGTGTGAGGGAGTGAGTGTGTGAGGGTGAGGGACTGAGGAGAAGAAGCTCTCCATCTTCTCCTCTCTTCTTCTCTTCTATTCTCTTCTCTTCTCTTGCTCGTGGCTATGGAGCTTGGAGCGTGGAGCTTGAGGATGGAGCTTACTTGAAGCTTGCAGTTGGATCGTGGAGCTACCGGAGTGTGCGGGAGAGGAGATAACTCGATCGGCATGGAGGTAAGCTCGCTATGCCCGTAGATATGAATGGCGTATCGGCTATGTGAGAGGTAGCCATTAGTGCTCGGCTTGGAACGCTTGAAACAATAAGGTGTCCGTGGGTCTTGGCGGTTGAGTGAAAGCTCCCACAATGTCCTAATGTGCAGGCAACTATTGGAGACATAAGAGACAATTTTCACTTTTTTGTTCAAGAATCTTGTAGTTACCCTATCATTCTTGGGCAACCTTACATTTCTGAAGGCCGCTTGGAAACAAAAATTCTTAATGATGGTTCTTCCTATGCTCGAATCCAAAGCAAGGATAATGAACAAGCTGTCCAATTTCTTACTGTGTGTGTTAACCATCATCAAAATAGAGATTGACTGTGTGATTATCATGTGCCTCCTAATGCCCGAGAATTCAAGGGTTTTCAGGCTGCATTGCTATAAAAAGAGGCTATGGTAGTGCACCATGTAAAAATATTGAACCTCCTTATGCTACAGAAACTGTCTCTCTAGCAAATCTATATGTATGTAAAGCCAATAGTATGGGTTGTTATAAGTCTCTTCCAGCCATGACTAAAGTTGTAAGAAATTCCTTATGTCATGTAAAAAAGGAGCTGAAAACTTATGACATGATGGCTGAAGATGAAGATATTTTGGGCATTTTTTTTGGACTGATTACTACTTACACATTGACTGAAATATATGCAGCTACTCATACAGAAAATTAGGCTGAAAATCAGTCCATAGAAGTATGTACATTGGATTTTTATCAAACAATTCAAGAATTTGTTGAGAGAAAGACATTGGTTTACTCAACAAGGCTGAAGCGCAAGTGGAGACAAAATACAAGACGATGGATAAGAAAGTCTAGCCTATGGCAGTCCCACTACCTCTTAAAAGTGAAAGACTAACTGATAGGGTAGCAAATCAGCCAAGTCTTCGTGATCCTTCCAACATTGGTCACAAGTTCACATCTGAAAGTATAAAAGAGCTTTAAATAGGTGAAATTTATTTTCTTTTGTCGGTTGAAAAACACTCTTTTATGCAAATGCTAATGAAACATGGAAAAGATTTTGCATTTCAGCCAAGTGAAATAGGTTGTGTAGATCCAAATATTGTGGCTCTTATGGTCATTTTTATGGTCCCACATATGTCTTGTAACCTCAAGCCAATTCCTGTTCCAAGGGCGCATTTGCCCAAATTATTGGAACTTCTAAATGAGAAGATTAGAATGAAAATTTTAGAACCTTCTTCAGCACCTTACTCAAATTGATGGTTTACCATACCCAAGAAAAATGGATATTTACGATTCATCCAAGATCTATAACTTGTTAATCGTGTCACAATCCGAAATGTTAGTTCGGGTCCAATTGTTGACGAGTTTGCTGAAGCTTTTGCAGGTAGAGAAATTTATTATGTGGGTAACCTATATTCAGGATATGACCAATTTCATCTTTCATTAGAAAGCCGAGACATTACCACAATGAAGACACCTCTTGGATTGGTCAGCATGTGCACTCTACCACAAGGTGCAACAAACTCCGTAGCCCATATGATGAATGCCATGCAAATTTAAGTCTTAAAGGACTTTATTCCACAACTTACTCTTCCATTTCTTGATGATGTACCTATCAAGGGATGTGAAGTCAATGAAAAGAATGAGGAGCTTGACGAAGATGGTTGCAGGACATTTGTAGTTAACCATATTCATGATTGTGATAGGACTTTGCCAAGGCTAGAAGAGGTACATCTTACCCTTTCTGGAGCTAAGTTGATTTTTGGAGTAGAAAAAGTCCTAGTGATCGGGACATCTATGTGGCCCCTATGGACATAAACCTTCACCAATCAAGATAGATGCCATTAGCAGAATGCAAGAAAAATGCACAAATATCTCATACGTGAGAAGATTTCTTGGCGCATGTGTATTCTATCTCATATGGATACCGCATTTTTCTCATGTCACCAAAAATCTTTATCAATTATTAAGAAAAGGCCAAAGATTCTCTTGGGGTAATGAGCATACTCTCACTATGCGTAAATTAAAGAAGCTATTAATTTCAGCCCCCACTCTCAAAAGGGCTAATTATTCAAATGGTCAACCCATCATCCTTACTGTGGATACAAGTCCCATTGGGATAGGATGGGTTGTTGGCCAAGAGGATCTTGAAGGTAACAGGTATGCAATTAGTTTTGGAGAAAAAGTTCTCAATGAACATAGAAGAAGGTATGCACAAGTAAAGAGGGAATTGTGGGGAGTTATAACAGCATTAAAGTATGATCGTGAATACTTTATAGGTGCTTCCATAGTAGTAGAAATTGATTGTCTTCCACTCTTGGGCATGATTGCCAACTACTCTACACCTGACATTGCTATATACTTGACATTGCTTTGCTAAGATGGATTGCATATATTAAGTCTCTCAACCCCGAATTAAAGCATATTGCAGGAAAGGAGAATCCAGTTGCTAACATGCTATCAGGTGCAAGATATGACAATGAATAAGAGATTATGGAAGAAGATGAAGCTGAAGAATCTATACTTGCTGAATTTCATTCCATGGCTGTTGAAAATACCTTCTCAATTATTGCATATACTGGTCCAAAGCTGAAAATAGCAGGGTGGTCAACTAGAAGCCAACATGCTCATTGCATTGCTCAAGTTCTAGTTCATTTCCTTGAAGAAGATTATGAAGAAGATTGGCTGAAGATCGGCCAATATTTAAGCACAATGAAGAAGAAGGAGACTTGGACTGATGAGAAGTTCAAGCATATCAAGATGAAATCTTATGGCTTTTTTCTTAAAGAAGGACATCTATGGAAGCATGCAAAGAAGAAGAAAGGAGCGCCTGTCTGAGTTTTAGGTAACAAAAGATTGCAACAACAGGTAATGAAGGAATCTCATGAAAGCCTGTGGGCTAGCCATAGAGGTATATGGGAAACCTTTAGTAAAGTCAAAGAAAAATATTGGTGGCAAAACATGTATCGGGACATAGCACATTTTGTTGAAACCTATTATGTGTATCAGATGTATTCTATGGTCAAGCATCGAGATGGGTTATAACTGACTTATCCCTTGTATATACATTATAGATGGGTTATTGATCTTGTAACCATGCCTACTGGAATATGAAATATGCGGTATTTAGTGCTTGCAAGAGAGGATCTAACCAATCAAGTTGAAGGCAAGCCTTAACAACCAAGAGCACTCAAGCTGTTTGTCATTTTTTGCTTGAAGATGTGATTTGCAGATATGGGTGTGTGGGTAAAGTAACTGAGATAGAGGAGAATTGGATGCTGATGAGGCACACAATTTCTTTGCTCAATTAGGTATCAAGTTGGCGTTGGCATCAGCTTGAAGGCAATGGAAAGGGTGAGAGAGGTCATCAACCTATTCTCAAAGCTCTAGCAAAGTCTTGTAGAGGAAAGATCAAAGAATGGCCTAAAATGCTACCTTTTGCATTATGGGCTGGCCGGACTACTCACAATATAGTGACTGGCTATATGCCAGCTGAACTTATGCATGGACAACAACCAATTATGCCAATTGAAGAATCTATTCTCATATGGAGTCTCCTACCTTGGGAGGAAGGCATCAGTAGACAAGATTTGTTGACTTTGCGTATATGGCAGCTAGAAAGAAGGCCTGAAGATGTTCAAGCAACTATTGAGAAGCTAAAGATAGCAAGACTAAAGAACAAAAGAAGATTTGATAAGCGACATCGACTTCAACCAAGAGCAATTCAAGAAAATGACTGTGTGCTTGTCTATGACAGCAGCCTAAACAATCAATATAGTGCTTATAGGAAGATGGTACAACGTTGGTTTGGCCCGTATGTGGTAAAGGTTGTTCATGACAATGCCATATATTCATTGGCTGAATTGGATGGGACAAGCATGAAGATACCCGTAGCTGGAAAAAGAATCAAGCTCTTCAAATGAAGAGAAAGTTCAACATATGAGTTAGAAAACTTGGATGTAATTCAAGAGCATGAAGACATAGAGGAAGAAGATGAAGACATTGAAATGGCAAAAGATACTTCTTCTAACATTGCAAATCTGTAAGACTTTGGCACATGCTAGAGGATGTGCAGGTTAGGAGGGAGTGGATGTCATGCCGCTACTTTCACATCGTGTTTAAAAAAAATCTAGAATGTGGCTTTCTTATTGATTTAGAGAGCCAATGCCATTTTAGACATTAGTGTTAGTATCCATGGTTCAAAAATATTAGATTTTTTGGACAAGTTTTAGCAATTTTTGATATTTTAGATATTATTTCTTGTAAAAATCCATAAAACTATAGATAACTTCTAGATTAGGAGGACATGTAAAAGAAAGCATGTAACTTTCAGCCAATTTGAGAGGATTTTATGTAAAAAGAGAGATTGACGAAATCGCGAGATGCGCGATCACTATTTTCAGGCAGTGAACAACACTCCGAAGGGGGAGATGGAGGAGTGATCTTGCAGAATTCTGGCCAGGTGTGTTGGTATTTTACCCCCTTTCGAAGCCAATGGAAGCATCAGATTGGCGATCTGAGTAGCATATAGGAAGGTATTATTTTATACATGTTTTTGTCAATTAGAGTTATATCTTCTCAAAATGCTAAAAGAAACTGATAGGCTTCAACTCTGTTAGTATTCTTCTACATTTTCTAATTCTTTTTTTGAGTATTCTTCTACATCTTCAATTTGTTCGAACCCCTTCTCTTCTGTCTACTCCTCTCCCTGAATTTGCCTTCACCCTGCTGTCTCTTATCTTCAAGAACTTGGCTTGAAACCTTCAATCTTTCTCTTATCTCTACCATCTCCAAAGTCTAAGCTCTGAACCCCCATACATTATTCTCTTGACAAACCCCTGTGGTGACCTTCAACCCTACGCGCTGCGACAGTGTGTGGATCATTGTGTTCGTGCGTATGTGGTTGATTGGTTGTTATTCACGTCGTGAGGGCGTGCATGTTGTCTTGACTATGCTGCGGAGCTTGCATAGCTATTGTTCACGTGCATCATAGCGGGTCTCGGTACACGCCTTCCCGTAGCTAGTACACATGTTCTTTAAAAGTAATAAAATATTTACTAAAAATCCTTCAAAATTTACATTTTTTCTTGAAAATCATTAAAAAATGAGTAGAAATTTTTGAAATATCTAATTCGAATTAAAAATTGTGGACAAAAATATAAAAGCTAAAATAAAATCAACTAAAAAGTTAAAGAATCCTTGAAATTCAAACAAATTTAAAAATATAGCCAAAATTTTGTTGAAACATTTCACGACGTATCATTTTTACATTTTGAGTTGAAAACAACAATGTTAAAAGAAAAAACTCAAGATAAAATAATCCAAACCAAACCAACCCAAACACATAACCATACATGTCCCAATATTATTTCTTAAACAAAAATAAAATCAATTAAATTGAGAAAAATCCATAAACTTTCAAAATAAATCATAAAAAATATATGTAATATTTTTTTTCTCTTTACGCTAATAATTTTCAGCTTGGCTAGATTGCATTTTGGAATCGTTTTGTGGTTGTAGTTTCCTCTCCATTAATTGATTTTTCATGTGCTCATTTAGATTACGGTGCATTCACACACCTTGCATGTATTAAAATTTTATCTTTCTTTTTGGTGCACCACAAACCACATTTATTTGCTAAAATGAACTCACTAATCCCTTTTTCACATGTATCTCTGCTCAACACACACCATTTAAATAAAATAAAATAAGCCATTGTTCACATTTACACACACTTCATATGCTAAACACACACATCGTGATTTGTAATAAAATAAACCAACCATCACTCTTGCATGTGGCACTGGCAAAAAATCACTCCACACACAATAATGTGTAAAAATGAATATGCGTTTGAGACCCTTAGAGTCACGTTCGAAGTTTGGGGTTTGTTTAATGCACCGTGAACATGTAATAATTTTTTTAATGAATAAAAGAAAATAATTTTTTCTTTATTAAGATTGGTCACCTAACAAAATAATTCACCCATTGATAATAATTTATAAAATTTACCTAATATTAAATCTGAATCTATCTGCATTGACATCCATTATCTCATTAATGAATGTGCTACACGGGTATGAGGATGACACAATCTATTCATTAGTCGTTGTTGTTAGGTGTAGTCCTCGGCCTTGGTTTTGTCGTGTCAGTTTGGTAAAGTTTATTGTGTTTTTGGTATTTTGATGGTCACGCTGATGTAGTTTGGGATACGATGTATATGTGTACATGCGTGTGTGCATGTGTGTGTATGCACGCGTGAGTGTGTGTGTGTGTGTGTGTGTGTTTTTTTTTTTTTTGTTTGCTTGATATGAGGGATCAAGGTGCTCGTATGTTTGCATCTCACAAAGCTATTGATCACATGTGTGGGTAAGTCATCCCAGTTTTTTCTAGGATGTGGTTTGCTTGGGGTGGTCTTTCGTATTGTGAATGAGCTGATACTCTGTCCAAATCTTATATGTTTTTTGTTCTATTGTTTGGAGGCCTCCTTTGTGTCTATCTGTATGCTGTATATTTTTTGTTCTCATCTGAATGGCACCTCAAACTCCTCCCCTAATCCAATATATTCCTTTGGTCAATTGCAACTATTCTCAATTATTGGAATCAGATCTTATCACTAAGGTCCACTTATCGCATTTTGTGGCTTTCTCATTGCCACTCATTCCCAATGATCCTACCTTATGTGCTGAGTTCTTAACCTCTTATAGTAAGCAATCTGATTCTGCTCGTGTTACCACTATTCTAATGACACCTTCAGGCTTGGGAAAGGCCTTGTCTCTTCCCTACCATGGGGAGGCCTTTCCAGTAGCCCACCAGCTCTTTTCCAATGCGGACATTATGAAGCTCTTGCAAAGATATACTAAGGACTTATTGGATGCTAAAGGGGTCATCACTACATCCTATGTTTGCATTTCCACAATCTCTAATCCATTTTGCAAACAGTTGTATCAGTTCCTTCAAGAGAACATGCCTACTAAGACTCCATCTAATTACATGTCCAAGGAATTATTCACTGCTTCTAGAATGGTGCTCAAGGGTATGACCATTGATTGGATGTCTTATCTCCTTGCCAAAATGGATCAACACTTTATCAAGATCACTAGGGATAATGTGACTAATGTCACTTATGGTTCTTACTTATATGTTTTCTTGACATACTCTGCCCCTGCAAAGGAAATTCTACCACCTCTTGAAAATCTTTCACTGGTTCTCCCTCCCCTTATTGAAGATCCTAAACCTATCTCTAAAGATGATGACTTCCCTCCTCCTCTAGTCATTCAGAGAGGAAGTGCTTAAAGCGTGTGGCTGAAATAATTCCTGCTCTAGTTCCTCTAGTGGTGACAATCCATGCTACATCAAGCAATACCCTGCATGCATGCATGCCTTACATCTACAAATTTATTTAGGGCACAGAGAGATGGTAGTTTAGACATATTAGTTCCTTCTCTACATCGATTTTGGTGATAGGAGACGTCATTGATTTCTTGTGTAAGGACATTCAGAGTTCCATAGAAATATCAGTTACCACCTGTGTTTAGTAGTTGTACTCTTCTTTGCAATCTAAGGAGGAGTTACATAAGGCCAATACTGAGCTTGCCTCCACTAAGGAAATCCTTTTTGATCTATTTAAACAAAGGGAGTCACAGACCAAATTTCTTGAAGCCCAGAAAGTGGAAATATCCTCTTTTTGCAGGTCCAATTGACTAAAGCCAAGGATCAGGTAGCTATTGTCACTGAGGATAAAGATCATCTTTTTAAGGAAACCCAAGAGCTTAAAGCTTTATTTATTACCCAAATAATTGAGTTTACAATCAACAAAATACACAATTGAGCATCAAAATACCAAGATTGAGGAGTTAAAAGAACAATTGGCTCAGTCACGCTCCATTCCTCTAAGTCCTAATATACCATCAGTACCATGGACTTTTATGGTGTTGTTTTGAGCTATTTATGGAATATATCTTACCAGATCATTCTTTCTTTGTGAATTATCAATAAAAAAAGTTGGCCTTTTATATCAAGTTGTCTACCATGGATTTTCATTTTCTAGAGAATTGATGGAGTGGTGCTTATCCTCAAATCTCGTAGCAGAGATTATCCAAATGGCCTTTGTGGATTGTGTTATACCTGTGTTGATGTTTTATATGTACCTTAGAGGTTATCTTCTGATTCCAGACGATGAGAATCTATCTTGATATGTGGGGGATATTATTTTGCAAGTTTTTATTTATGTTCAACATTTGGAGTTGAAGATGGATGAGATTTTCCAAGTCTATTCCTCCAAACTGACTACCTGCCTTGAAGTTTCTTGGCATTCCATGATAGATTCTATTGTACTAAATTAGTGAAAATTAAAAGCCCCTACATGTTTGCAAATGCTAAGCAACTGAGGGAGGATCTTTTAGCCCATGTTTCTAAACAATCCCCTTTTGAAACCTCCTTCTTTGAAGCTTACAAATACCAATCTGTTCTAGGTCCATCAATGCCTTCCCTTGTTTATTATCAACAGATGGCCCACAGATTTGATGTCAAGATTGTGGGAGAGAAGGAAGGAGTCTCACTTGAAGCTTTCTTGCTTGCACAATGGGGGAATACACACAAGGGTGGAGGCTGAAAACAATTTTCCTCTTCTTAGTTGTGTAAGCCAAAAGAACTCAAGTACAAAGAAATAGAAGAACCCTATATATGGGTCTCAAACCAAACTCAACTAACTAAGGTGGCATACTAACTGAGCCACGAACTAGAGTAGATAAGGATAGCTATCATGTAGCTATTATTCATGGGCGGTGTACCAACCGCATCTGCAACTGACACGTCGGTGACATAAATGCACAACGGTCACCCTGGCATATCACGAGTGGAGCTCGATATCTCAACACTCCCCCTCGAGCTCAATCCCAATTCTTGCACACCAAGCAGGTCTCTAAACTTGCGCAGCTTCTCTGTGCCCAATGCCTTCGTAAATATGTCAGCTACCTGATCCTCTGTGCTGACATAAACTAGATCAATAAGACCTAGTAAAACCCTCTCTCGCACATAGTGATAATGCACCTCAATGTGCTTTCTTCTAGCATGATAGACTAGGTTATTTGCCAAGTGTATACTACTCATGTTGTCACAATAAATGACAACTGGCCCATCTATAAACTGATGCATATCATAAAGTAGCTTATGCAACCAAGCTACCTCACATGCAGCCATTGCTGCACCCCTGTACTCAGCCTCTGTGCTCGACAAGGCAACTGTAGGCTGTTTCTTGCTGCTCCAAGTGACTGCAACACTCCCAAAAGAGAACACATATCCACTGGTAGATCGTCTATCAGAAATACCACCAGCCCAATCAGCATCAATGTATCCATGCAACTGTACCTGAACCCGAGTCTCATAAAATAGTCCATACTGCAATGTGGACTTCACATACCTGAGTATGCGTCTAGCCGCATCCAAATGTGGTTTCCTTGGAGCCTGCATAAACTGACTTACCAATCCAACAGCATAGCTCAAATCTGGCCTGGTAATAGTCATATAAATCAAACTTCCTACTATGCGTCTGTACATAGTAGGGTCTTCTAGAAGCTCACCTGCATCTGTGCTCAGCTTCACATTCTGCTCCAAAGGAACTGAAATAGGCTTACAGCCTGTCATCCCATATTTGGACAGCATGTCCAATCCATACTGCCTCTGCAAGAGCTGTATCCCACTTGGTGATCTAATCACCTCAATGCCCAAGAAATAACGCAGCTCTCCCAAATCCTTCATCTCAAACTTCTGCTTCAATAGCATTTTCACATGAAGGATATCTTCATCACTGTCACCTGTCATAATCAAATCATCAACATAAATGACAAGCAGCATAATACCTTTCTCTGTTTTTCTCACATAAAGTGAGAAATCTGCCTTGGAAATCTGAAATCTAATAGTGACAAGATACTGTCCTATCTTGTCAGACCATGCTCTAGGTGCTTGCTTCAATCCATACAAGGCTTTCTTCAACCTGCAAACAAACTCAGGATGAACAGCATGCACATAACCTGGTGGCTGCTCCATATAGACCTCTTCTTGCAAATCACCATGCAAGAAGGCATTCTTTACATCCATCTGATGTAAAGACCATCCCTTTGATGCAGCCATAGCAATGACTGCTCTTACGGTTGCCATCCTTGCAACCGGACTGAATGTTTCTTCATAGTCAATGCCATATGTTTGCGCATACCCCTTGACTACTAATCTTGCCTTGTATCTGTTCACAGAAACATCTGCATTGTGCTTCACCTTATAAACCCACTTACAGCCAATTGCATTTTTACCTTTAGGCAAAGGTACCAATTCCCATGTAGCATTTGCTTCCAAGGCATCCATTTCTTCATCCATGGCTTTCTCCCATTTTTCTTTTCCCATGGCTTCCTCAAAAGAAGTGGGTTTTGGTTCCTGTATCACTTTAACCATATATGCATAGTGAATGGCTGTAAATCCATCATATTTCAGCCTATCCACAGGATACCTAGCTCTCGTAGACCTGCGCAAAGTAGGTTCACTCCCAGGTGCTCTCAAAACATCCCTAGTCTTCCTTACTCCAGGTGTAACAATAGAAGGAATACCCAACTCATCATCAATGCTCTGTTCTGAGCCACTAGATTCACCATCCACATAAGAGTGACCTGCATTCACATCAAACATAGGCTGATCAACCTTCTCTTTTCCTTTTCGTGATACCTGCATACCACTATCTGCATTACTTTGAGAAGATTCTCCTTATCTCAATCTGCCTGTCCATGGCGAAGAATGTGAACCACTGCTAGAGGACGCTCCAGGTCCACTAATATTTTGTGACTGTTGCTATGAATTCTGTGTAGCATTACCATTTTGTGCATCTACATCATCAATCACATTTACTGGTTTATACCAGCTACTCATCTCATCAAAAACAACATCTCTGCTCACTGTAAACTTATGAGTAGAAGGGTTATAGCATCTATACCCTTTTTGCTGCAGAGAGTAACCAATAAAGATGCACTTCTCAGCTTTTGGATCCAACTTGGATCTCAACTCATCTGGCACATGTACATAGGCAATGCAACCAAAAATTTTCAAATGAGAAATATCTGGTTTCCTACCAGTATACCTCTCCTCTGGAGTCATTCCATGTATTGCTGCAGTGGGAGTCCTGTTCATTATGTAGACTACTGTAGCAACTGCTTCAGCCCAATAAAAATCTGGCAAGTCTTTTTCGTTGAGCATGGCACGAGATACCTCTCCAATATGCCTGTTTTTTCTTTCTGCAACTTCATTTTGTTGTGGGGTATGAGTGCATGAATATTGCTGCTTTATGCCATGCTCTTGCAGGAACCTTGCAAACTCATTTGAGAGGTACTCTCCCCCTCCATCTGACCTTAGGCATTTTATTTGCAGGCCTGTTTTTTTCTCAACCATAGCTTTAAGAGTTTTGAAATGCCCAAAAACTTCACTTTTCTTTTTCATAAAATACACCCAAACTTTTTTGCTATAGTCATCAATAAAACTGACAAAATAACAACAGCCTCCAAGAGATGCAGCTTTAGTAGTCCACACATCAGAGTGGATTAATTCCAATGGCTTCTTACTCTCTTGAACATGTCTAGGAAATGGTTTCCTTGCCTGTTTTCCAAACTAATAGGCTTCATATACCTTATGCATTTCAGCAACCTTGAATTTCAGCAATCCTGCAACAATATTTTGGGCCTCCATTGATTTAAGTCGTTGTACATTAACATGACCAATGCGTTTATGCCAGATATCAATATCTGCAACTACATCGGTCCCATGTGCAAACATTGCTGCACTCAATTCAAACATGTCTGCATCCAACGTAAACATTCTGCCCTTCTTCTTTCCTTTTGCTATCAAGCGACCTTTATTTTTCATATCCTCAATAAAGCATCCATGAGGATTAAATCTGACCTGCAAGCCCTGCTCAACCATTTGACCAACTGAAACCAGATTCTTGGTGATATTCGGGACATGAAATACATCAGACAAGTATTTCTTTTTCCCATCCTGCATAGACAAAGGAATTTTTCCAATCTGCACAATAGGATGTGTAGTATCATCACCAGTCTCCACAAATCCTGGTTTTTCCATTTTTCTTGCATCCTCCATCCATTCTGCATGACTTGTCATGTGGTTTGATGCACCTGAGTCAACATACCATATATCATTGCTTTCTTCTGCACTTGTCACAGAATTGTTCATGTGCTGCACCATAAACAGATGCTGATTTCTGTCATCGCCCTGTCTACTAGAGGATGCATAATTTCCTTGTTGCAGTTTTGCATTCATGATGTCATTTTGCTTTTTATAGCAGTTTTTAGCCATATGACCCATTTTACAACAGTAGTAGCATTCAACATTACTGTTTGCATTTTGGCCTCTTTACCATCCACCACGACCTCTTTGGCTCCCCCTGCCTCTAGAGTTACCACGTCCTCCTCCATAGGACTGATTTTCTTGAGTTTGCTGCATATTCTGATTTCTGCCACGGCCTCCAAATTGGCCTCCTCTACCTCTGCCTCTACCTCTTCCAGCATTTGAGTAGAAGAC
Source organism: Lygodium microphyllum (assembly GCF_053477565.2). Classification (NCBI taxonomy): domain Eukaryota; kingdom Viridiplantae; phylum Streptophyta; class Polypodiopsida; order Schizaeales; family Lygodiaceae; genus Lygodium; species Lygodium microphyllum. The sequence goes on along the minus strand of NC_141160.1, from coordinate 24,620,721 downwards.
AGCTTCTTTTGAAGTTCCTCCTGAAGAAGATGCACCACCATTTCTCTGCTCCTCAGAAATTAGAAGAGCAATCAACTCCTCAAAATCAGGAAATCTTTCACGGATGGATATGGATGTTTGGAACTGTGCATAATCCTTTCCTAGACCATTCAAGGTCACGGAAACTAAATCATCATCTTCCACTGGCGACCCAATGGAAGCAAGTGCATCTGCAATCTTCTTCACCTTCATGTGATAGTCGTTGATGCTCATACTTTCTCTTTGCACATTATGCAACTCTTGCTTGAGCTGCATTTTCCTGGCTTGCGTATTTGTGCTATACATTTTTGACAAAGTATCCCATGCCTCCTTTGGCGTACTTGCATCCTGAATATGCACAATCATAGAGTCTGAAATACTGATAGACAGCCAATACATAACTTTCCTGGCTCTCTCATGCCATGTTTTGAATGCCTGCATTTGCTGTTGATTGGGAACATCAGGAAGAACTGGTTCTTCTTCATTTCCTGCAACAAATTTCCAATATCCTTTTCCCATAAGAAAATTTGTCATTCTAAACTTCCATGCTTGGAAATTGTTCTTGTCAAGCTTTTCAGTGACAATCTGTGAAAGAGAATCAGACGCCATTATAGAACACTGCAAAAATTTTGTCATTGCAAAGAACACAGCTTCAGCCTCACAAGGGCAAATCTGCAAAACTGACGAAAGTGGTATTTGACCACACAGTCACTTCCTAGTGACGATTTTGCATCAACAGGCAATAGGGATGATTCTGTAAGTCCCAATGTCTCTGCGCACAGGCATACAATGCAATTTCTACAGTAATCTTTTTACCGACCTGCAGAACAGTGGTCGCACAGCATAAAACTGGGCCTTTTCCTGAGTGCGTGCAGAAAACTTCCGCCTCCAAAACAGGCCTCGAAATGGCCTCAAATAAAAAAAACAAGGTCGCCATGGGCTAAAGCCCTCACCCGCAGCATATACTACCCTCTTGCTTCACCGCGAAGGGCGTCTCAACCGGAGACAATGCACTCCTGCACTTTTCGGCTATGCTACCTGCAGAGATCTGCTCCCAAAACAGAAAATGAAAGCAACACTGCTCCTCTTACCAGACCACCGCGAGCTTGGCTTGCTTTCTTGAGCTCCTTACCACGAACAAGGCTCTGATACCATGTATCCATGCAACTGTATCTGAACCCGAGTCTTATAAAATAGTCCATACTGCAATGTGGACTTCACATACCTGAGTATGCGTCTAGCCGCATCCAAATGTGGTTTCCTTGGAGCTTGCATAAACTGACTTACCAATCCAACAGCATAGCTCAAATATGGCCTGGTAATAGTCATATAAATCAAACTTCCTACTATGCGTCTGTACATAGTAGGGTCTTCTAGAAGCTCACCTGCATCTGTGCTCAGCTTCACATTCTGCTCCAAAGGAACTGAAATAGGCTTACAGCCTGTCATCCCATATTTGGACAGCATGTCCAATCCATACTGCCTCTGCAAGAGCTGTATCCCACTTGGTGATCTAATCACCTCAATGCCCAAGAAATAACGCAGCTCTCCCAAATCCTTCATCTCAAACTTCTGCTTCAATAGCATTTTCACATGAAGGATATCTTCATCACTGTCACCTGTCATAATCAAATCATCAACATAAATGACAAGGAGCATAATACCTTTCTCTGTTTTTTCTCACATAAAGTGAGAAATCTGCCTTGGAAATCTAGAAGCCAATAGTGACAAGATGCTGTCCTATCTTGTCAGACCATGCTCTAGGTGCTTGCTTCAAGCCATACAAGGCTTTCTTCAACCTGCAAACAAACTCAGGATGAACAGCATGCACATAACATGGTGGCTGCTCCATACAGACCTCTTCTTGCAAATCACCATGCAAGAAGGCATTCTTTACATCCATCTGATGTAAAGACCATCCCTTTGATGTAGCCATAGCAATGACTGCTCTTACGGTTGCCATCCTTGCAACTGGACTGAATGTTTCTTCATAGTCAATGCCATATGTTTGTGCATACCCCTTGACTACTAATCTTGCCTTATATCTATTCACAGAACCATCTACATTGTGCTTCACCTTATAAACCCACTTACAGCCAATTGCATTTTTACCTTTAGGCAAAGGTACCAATTCCCATGTAGCATTTGCTTCCAAGGCATCCATGGCTTTCTCCCATTTTTCTTTTCCCATGGCTTCCTCAAAAGAAGTGGGTTTTGGTTCCTGTATCACTTTAACCATATATGCATAGTGAATGGCTGTAAATCCATCATATTTCAGCCTATCCACAGGATACCTAGCTCTCGTAGACCTGCGCAAAGTAGGTTCACTCCCAGGTGCTCTCAAAACATCCCTAGTCTTCCTTACTCCAGGTGTAACAATAGAAGGAATACCCAACTCATCATCAATGCTCTGTTCTGAGCCACTAGATTCACCATCCACATAAGAGTGACCTGCATTCACATCAAACATAGGCTGATCAACCTTCTCTTTTCCTTTTCGTGATACCTGCATACCACTATCTGCATTACTTTGAGAAGATTCTCCTGATCTCAATCTGCCTGTCCATGGCGAAGAATGTGAACCACTACTAGAGGACGCTCCAGGTCCACTAATATTTTGTGACTGCTGCTGTGAATTTTGTGTAGCATTACCATTTTGTGCATCTACATCATCAATCACATTTACTGGTTTATACCAGCTACTCATCTCATAAAAAACAACATCTCTGCTCACTCTAAACTTACGAGTAGAAGGGTTATAGCATCTATACCCTTTTTGCTGCAGAGAGTAACCAATAAAGATGCACTTCTCAGCTTTTGGATCCAACTTGGATCTCAACTCATCTGGCACATGTACATAGGCAATGCAACCAAAAATTTTCAAATGAGAAATATCTGGTTTCCTACCAGTATACCTCTCCTCTGGAGTCATTCCATGTATTGGTACAGTGGGAGTCCTGTTCATTATGTAGACTGCTGTAGCAACTGCTTCAACCCAATAAAAATCTGGCAAGTCTTTTTCGTTGAGCATGGCACGAGATACCTCTCCAATATGCCTGTTTTTTCTATCTGCAACTCCATTTTGTTGTGGGGTATGAGTGCATGAATATTGCTGCTTTATGCCATGCTCCTGCAGGAACCTTGCAAACTCATTTGAGAGGTACTCTCCCCCTCCATCTGACCTTAGGCATTTTATTTGCAGGCCTGTTTTTTTTTCAACCATAGCTTTAAGAGTTTTGAAATGCCCAAAAACTTCACTTTTCTTTTTCATAAAATACACCCAAACTTTTCTGCTATAGTCATCAATAAAACTGACAAAATAATGACAGCCTCCAAGAGATGCAGCTCTAGTTGTCCACACATCAGAGTGGATTAATTCCAATGGCTTCTTACTCTCTTGAACATGTCTAGGAAATGGTTTCCTTGCCTGTTTTCCAAACTGACAGGCTTCACATACCTTATGCATTTCTGCAACCTTGAATTTCGACAAACCTGCAACAATATTTTGGGCCTGCATTGATTTAAGTCGCTGTACATTAACATGACCAATGAGTTTATGCCAGATATCAATATCTGCAACTACACCGGTCCCATGTGCAAACATTGCTGCACTCAATTCAGACATGTTTGCATCCAACGTAAACATTCTGCCCTTCTTCTTTCCTTTTGCTATCAAGCAACCTTTATTTTTCATATCCTCAACAAAGCATCCATGAGGATTAAATCTGACATGCAAGCCCTGCTCAACCATATGACCAACTGAAACCAGATTCTTGGTGATATTCGGGACATGAAATACATCGGACAGGTATTTCTTTTTCCCATCCTGCATAGACAAAGGAATTTTTCCAAACTGCACAATAGGATGTGCAATATCATCACCAGTCTCCACAAATCCTGGTTTTTCCATTTTTCTTGCATCCTCCATCCATTCTGCATGACCTGTCATGTGGTTTGATGCACCTGAGTCAACATACCATACATCATTGCTTTCTTCTGCACTTGTCACAGAATTGTTCATGTGCTGCACCATAAACAGATGCTGATTTCTGTCATCGCCCTGTCTACTAGAGGATGCATAATTTCCTTGTTGCAGTTTTGCATTCATGATGTCATTTTGCTTTTTATAGCAGTCTTTAGCCATATGACCCATTTTACCACAGTAGTAGCATTCAACATTACTGTTTGCATTTTGGCCTCTTTGCCATCCACCACGACCTCTTTGGCTCCCCCTGCCTCTAGAGTTACCACGTCCTCCTCCATAGGACTGGTTTTCTTGAGTTTGTTGCATATTCTGATTTCTGCCACGGCCTCCAAATCGGCCTCTTCTACCTCTGCCTCTACCTCTTCCAGCATTAGAGTAGAAGACAGCTTCTTTTGAAGTTCCTCCTGAAGAAGATGCACCACCATTTCTCTGCTCCTCAGAAATTAGAAGAGCAATCAACTCCTCAAAATCACGAAATCTTTCACGGACGGAAATGGATGTTCGGAACTGTGCATAATCCTTTCCTAGACCATTCAAGGTCACGGAAACTAAATCATCATCTTCCACTGGCGACCCAATGGAAGCAAGTGCATCTGCAATCTTCTTCACCTTCATGTGGTAGTCGTTGATGCTCATACTTTCTCTTTGCACATTATGCAACTCTTGCTAGAGCTGCATTTTCCTGGCTTGCGTATTTGTGCTATACATTTTTGACAAAGTATCCCATGCCTCCTTTGGCGTACTTGCATCCTGAATATGCACAATCATAGAGTCTGAAATACTGATAGACAGCCAATACATAACTTTCCTGGCTCTCTCATGCCATGTTTTGAATGCCTGCATTTGCTGTTGATTGGGAACATCAGGAAGAATTGGTTCTTCTTCATTTCTTGCAACAAATTCCCAATATCCTTTTCCCATAAGAAAATTTGTCATTCTAAACTTCCATGCTTGGAAGTTGTTTTTGTCAAGCTTTTCAGTGACAATCTGTGAAAGAGAATCAGACGCCATTACAGAACACTGCAAAAAATTCTGTCACTGCAAAGAACACAGCTTCAGCCTCAGAAGGGCAAATCTGCAAAACTGACGAAAGTGGTATTTGACCACACAGTCACTTCCTAGTGACGATTTTGCATCAACATGCAACAGGGATGATTCTGTAACTCCCAATGTCTCTGCGCACAGGCATATAATGCAATTTCTACAGTAACTTTTTACCGACCTGCAGAACAGTGGTCGCACAGCATAAAACTGGGCCTTTTCCTAAGTGCATGCAGAAAACTTCCGCCACCAAAACAGGCCTCGAAATGGCCTCAAATAAAAAAAACAAGGTCGCCATGGGCTAAAGCCCTCACCCGCAGCATATACTCTTGAGATATCGAGCTCCACTCGTGATATGCCAGGGTGACCATTGTGTATTTATGTCACCGACTTGTCAGTTGCAGACGTGGTTGGTACACCGCCCATGAATAATAGCTACATGATAGCTATCCTTATCTACTCTAGTTCGTGGCTCAGTTAGTATGCCACCTTAGTTACTTGAGTTTGGTTTGAGACCCATATATAGGGTTCTTCTATTTCTTTGTACTTGAGTTCTTTTGGCTTACACAACTAAGAAGAGGAAAACTGTTTTCAGCCTCCACCCTTGTGTGTCTTCCCCCATTGTGCAAGCAAGAAAGCTTCAAGTGAGACTCCTTCCTTCTCTCCCACAATCTTGACATGGTATCAGAGCCTTGTTCGTGGTAAGGAGCTCAAGAAAGCAAGCCAAGCTCGCGGTGCTCTGGTAAGAGGAGCAGTGTTGCTTTCATTTTCTGTTTTGGGAGCAGATGTCTGCAGGTAGCACAGCCGCAAAGTGCAGGAGTGCATTGTCTCAGGTTGAGACGCCCTTCGCGATGAAGCAAGAGGGCAGTATATGCTGCGGGTGAGGGCTTTAGCCCATGGCGACCTTGTTTTTTTTCTTTGAGGCCATTTCGAGGCCTGTTTTGGAGGCGGAAGTTTTCTGCACGCACTCAGGAAAAGGCCCAGTTTTATGCTGTGCGACCACTGTTCTGCAGGTCGGTAAAAAGGTTACTGTAGAAATTGCATTGTATGCCTGTGCGCAGAGACATTAGGACTTACAGAATCATCCCTATTGTCTGTTGATGCAAAATCGTCACTAGGAAGTGACTGTGTGGTCAAATACCACTTTCGTCAGTTTTGCAGATTTGCCCTTGTGAGGCTGAAGCTGTGTTCTTTGCAATGACAGAATTTTTTGCAGTGTTCTGTAATGGCGTCTGATTCTCTTTCACAGATTGTCACTGAAAAGCTTGACAAGAACAATTTCCAAGCATGGAAGTTTAGAATGACAAATTTTCTTATGGGAAAAGGATATTGGAAATTTGTTGCAGGAAATGAAGAAGAACCAGTTCTTCCTGATGTTCCCAATCAACAGCTAATGCAGGCATTCAAAACATGGCATGAGAGAGCCAGGAAAGTTATGTATTGGCTGTCTATCAGTATTTCAGACTCTATGATTGTGCATATTCAGGATGCAAGTACGCCAAAGGAGGCATGGGATACTTTGTCAAAAATGTATAGCACAAATACGCAAGCCAGGAAAATGCAGCTCAAGCAAGAGTTGCATAATGTGCAAAGAGAAAGTATGAGCATCAACGACTACCACATGAAGGTGAAGAAGATTGCAGATGCACTTGCTTCCATTGGGTCGCCAGTGGAAGATGATGATTTAGTTTCCGTGGCCTTGAATGGTCTAGGAAAGGATTATGCACAGTTCCAAACATCCATATCCATCCGTGAAAGATTTCGTGATTTTGAGGAGTTGATTGCTCTTCTAATTTCTGAGGAGCAGAGAAATGGTGGTGCATCTTCTTCAGGAGGAACTTCAAAAGAAGCTGTCTTCTACTCAAATGCTGGAAGAGGTAGAGGCAGAGGTAGAGGAGGCCGATTTGGAGGCCGTGGCAGAAATCAGAATATGCAGCAAACTCAAGAAAACCAGTCCTATGGAGGAGGACGTGGTAACTCTAGAGGCAGGGGGAGCCAAAGAGGTCGTGGTGGATGGCAAAGAGGCCAAAATGCAAACAGCAGTGTTGAATGCTACTACTATGGTAAAATGGGTCATATGGCTAAAGACTGCTATAAAAAGCAGAATGACATCATGAATGGAAAACTGCAACAAGGAAATTATGCATCCTCTAGTAGACAGGGCGATGACAGAAATGAGCATCTATTTATGGTGCAGCACATGAACAATTCTGTGACAAGTGCAGAAGAAAGCAATGATGTATGGTATGTTGACTCAGGTGCATCAAACCACATGACAGGTCATGCAGAATGGATGGAGGATGCAAGAAAAATGGAAAAACCAGGATTTGTGGAGACTGGTGATGATACTACACATCCTATTGTGCAGATTGGAAAATTTCCTTTGTCTATGCAGGATGGGAAAAAGAAATACTTGTCTGATGTATTTCAGGTCCCGAATATCACCAAGAATCTGGTTTCAGTTGGTCAAATGGTTGAGCAGGGCTTGCAGGTCAGATTTAATCCTCATGGATACTTTGTTGAGGATATGAAAAATAAAGGTCGCTTGATAGCAAAAGGAAATAAGAAGGGCAGAATATTTACGTTGGATGCAGACATGTCTGAATTGAGTGCAGCAATGTTTGCACATGGGACCGGTGTAGTTGCAGATATTGATATCTGGCATAAACGCATTGGTCATGTTAATGTACAACGACTTAAATCAATGCAGGCCCAAAATATTGTTGCAGGATTGCCCAAATTCAAGGTTGCTGAAATGCATAAGGTATGTGAAGCCTGTTAGTTTGGAAAACAGGCAAGGAAACCATTTCCTAGACATGTTCAAGAGAGTAAGAAGCCATTGGAATTAATCCACTCTGATGTGTGGACAACTAAAGCTGCATCTCTTGGAGGCTGTCATTATTTTGTCAGTTGTATTGATGACTATAGCAGAAAAGTTTGGGTGTATTTTATGAAATAGAAAAGTGAAGTTTTTGGGCATTTCAAAACTCTTAAAGCGATGGTTGAAAAAGAAACAGGCCTGCAGATAAAATGCCTAAGGTCAGATGGAGGGGGAGAGTGCCTCTCAAATGAGTTTGCAAGGTTCCTGCAGGAGCATGGCATAAAGCAGCAATATTCATGCACTCATACCTCACAACAAAATGGAATTGTAGAAAGGAAAAACAGGCATATTGGAGAGGTATCTCGTGCCATGCTCAATGAAAAAGACTTGCCAGATTTTTATTGGGCTGAAGCAGTTGCTACAGCAGTCTACATAATGAACAGGACTCCCACTGTACCAATACATGGAATGACTCCAGAGGAGAGGTATACTGGTAGGAAACCAGATATTTCTCATTTGAAAATTTTTTGTTGCATTGCCTATGTACATGTGCCAGATGAGTTGAGATCCAAGTTGGATCCAAAAGCTGAGAAGTGCATCTTTATTGGTTACTCTCTGCAGCAAAAAGGGTATAGATGCTATAACCCTTCTACTCGTAAGTTTACAGTGATCAGAGATGTTGTTTTTTATGAGATGAGTAGCTGGTATAAACCAGTAAATGTGATTGATGATGTAGATGCACAAAATGGTAATGCTGCACAAAATTCACAGCAGCACTCACAAAATATTAGTGGACCTGGAGCGTCCTCTAGTAGTGGTTCACATTCTTTGCCATGGACAGGCAGATTGAGATCAGGAGAATCTTCTCAAAGTAATGCAGATAGTGGTATGCAGGTATCACGAAAAGGAAAAGAGAAGGTTGATCAGCCCATGTTTGATGTGAATGCAGGTCACTCTTATGTGGATGGTGAATCCAGTGGCTCAGAACAGAGCATTGATGATGAGTTGGGTATTCCTTCTATTGTTACACCTGGAGTAAGGAAGACCAGGGATGTTTTGAGAGCACCTGGGAGTGAACCTACTTTGCGCAGGTCTACGAGAGCTAGGTATCCTATGGATAGGCTGAAATATGATGGATTTACAGCCATTCACTATGCATATATGGTTAAAGTGATACAGGAACCAAAACCCACTTCTTTTGAGGAAGCCATGGGAAAATAAAAATGGGAGAAAGCCATGGATGAAGAAATGGATGCCTTGGAAGCAAATGCTACATGGGAATTGGTACCTTTGCCTAAAGGTAAAAATGCAATTGGCTGTAAGTGGGTTTATAAGGTGAAGCACAATGCAGATGGTTCTGTGAATAGATATAAGGCAAGATTAGTAGTCAAGGGGTATGCACAAACATATGGCATTGACTATGAAGAAACATTCAGTCCGGTTGCAAGGATGGCAACCGTAAGAGTAGTCATTGCTATGGCTGCATCAAAGGGATGGTCTTTACATCAGATGGATGTAAAGAATGCCTTCTTGCATGGTGATTTCCAAGAAGAGGTCTATATGGAACAGCCACCAGGTTATGTGCATGCTGTTCATCCCGAGTTTGTTTGCAGGTTGAAGAAAGCCTTGTATGGCTTTAAGCAAGCACCTAGAGCATGGTCTGACAAGATAGGACAGTATCTTGTCACTATTGGCTTTCAGATTTCCAAGGCAGATTTCTCACTTTATGTGAGAAAAAACAGAGAAAGGTATTATGCTACTTGTCATTTATGTTGATGATTTGATTATGACAGGTGACAGTGATGAAGATATCCTTCATGTGAAAATGCTATTGAAGCAGAAGTTTGAGATGAAGGATTTGGGAGAGCTTCGTTATTTCTTGGGCATTGAGGTGATTAGATCACCAAGTGGGATACAGCTCTTGCAGAGGCAGTATGGATTGGACATGCTGTCCAAATATGGGATGATAGGCTGTAAGCCTATTTCAGTTCCTTTGGAGCAGAATGTGAAGCTGAGCACAGATGCAGGTGAGCTTCTAAAAGACCCTACTATGTACAGACGCATAGTAGGAAGTTTGATTTATATGACTATCACCAGGCCAGATTTGAGCTATGCTGTTGGATTGGTAAGTCAGTTTATGCAGGCTCCAAGGAAACCACATTTGGATGCGGCTAGACGCATACTCAGGTATGTGAAGTCCACATTGCAGTATGGACTATTTTATGAGACTCGGGTTCAGATACAGTTGCATGGATACATGGTATCAGAGCCTTGTTCGTGGTAAGGAGCTCAAGAAAGCAAGCCAAGCTCGCGGTGGTCTGGTAAGAGGAGCAGTGTTGCTTTCATTTTCTGTTTTGGGAGCAGATCTCTGCAAGTAGCACAGCCAGAAAGTGCAAGAGTGCATTGTCTCAGGTTGAGATGCCCTTCGTGGTGAAGCAAGAGGGCAGTATATGCTGCGGGTGAGAGCTTTAGCCCATGGCGACCTTGTTTTTTTTATTTGAGGCCATTTCGAGGCCTGTTTTGGAGGTGAAAGTTTTCTGCACGCACTCAGGAAAAGGCCCAGTTTTATGCTGTGCGACCATTGTTCTGCAGGTCGGTAAAAATTTACTGTAGAAATTGCATTGTATGCTTGTGCGCAGAGACATTGGGAGTTACAGAATCATCCCTGTTGCCTGTTGATGCAAAATTGTCACTAGGAAGTGACTGTGTGGTCAAATACCACTTTCGTCAGTTTTGCAGATTTGCCCTTGTGAGGCTGAAGCTGTGTTCTTTGCAGTGACAGAATTTTTTGCAGTGTTCTGTAATGGCGTCTGATTCTCTTTCACAGGATGTCACTGAAAAGCTTGACAAGAACAACTTCCAAGCATGGAAGTTTAGAATGACAAATTTTCTTATGGAAAAAGGATATTGGGAATTTGTTGCAGGAAATGAAGAAGAACCAGTTCTTCCTGATGTTCCCAATCAAGAGCAAATGCAGGCATTCAAAACATGGCATGAGAGAGCCAGGAAAGTTATGCATTGGCTGTCTATCAGTATTTCAGACTCTATGATTGTGCATATTCAGGATGCAAGTACGCCAAAGGAGGCATGGGATACTTTGTCAAAAATGTATAGCACAAATACGCAAGCTAGGAAAATGCAGCTCAAGCAAGAGTTGCATAATGTGCAAAGAGAAAGTATGAGCATCAACGACTACCATGTGAAGGTGAAGAAGATTACAGATGCACTTGCTTCCATTGGGTCACCAGTGGAAGATGATGATTTAGTTTCCGTGACCTTGAATGGTCTAGGAAAGGATTATGCACAGTTCCGAACATCCATATCCATCCGTGAACGATTTCCTGATTTTGAGGAGTTGATTGCTCTTCTAATTTCTGAGGAGCAGAGAAATGGTGGTGCATCTTCTTCAGGAGGAACTTCAAAAGAAGCTGTCTTCTACTCAAATGTTGGAAGAGGTAGAGGCAGAGGTAGAGGAGGCCGATTTGGAGGCCGTGGCAGAAATCAGAATATGCAGCAAACTCAAGAAAACCAGTCCTATGGAGGAGGACGTGGTAACTCTAGAGGCAGGGGCCAAAGAGGTCGTGGTGGATGGCAAAGAGGCCAAAATGCAAACAGTAGTGTTGAATGCTACTACTATGGTAAAATGGGTCATATGGCTAAAGACTGCTATAAAAAGCAGAATGACATCATGAATGGAAAACTGCAACAAGGAAATTATGCATCCTCTAGTAGACAGGGCGATGACAGAAATGAGCATCTATTTATGGTGCAGCACATGAACAATTCTATGACAAGTGCAGAAGAAAGCAATGATGTATGGTATGTTGACTCAGGTGCATCAAACCACATGACAGGTCATGCAGAATGGATGGAGGATGCAAGAAAAATGGAAAAACCAGGATTTGTGGAGACTGGTGATGATACTACACATCCTATTGTGCAGATTGGAAAAATTCCTTTGTCTATGCAGGATGGGAAAAAGAAATACTTGTCTGATGTATTTCACGTCCCGAATATCACCAAGAATCTGGTTTCAGTTGGTCAAATGGTTGAGCAGGGCTTGCAGGTCAGATTTAATCCTCATGGATGCTTTGTTGAGGATATGAAAAATAAAGGTTGCTTGATAGCAAAAGGAAATAAGAAGGGCAGAATGTTTACGTTGGATGCAGACATGTCTAAATTGAGTGCAGCAATGTTTGCACATGGGACCGGTGTAGTTGCAGATATTGATATCTGGCATAAACGCATTGGTCATGTTAATGTACAACGACTTAAATCAATGCAGGCCCAAAATATTGTTGCAGGATTGCCCAAATTCAAGGTTGCTGAAATGCATAAGGTACGTGAAGCCTGTTAGTTTGGAAAACAGGCAAGGAAACCATTTCCTAGACATGTTCAAGAGAGTAAGAAGCCATTGGAATTAATCCACTCTGATGTGTGGACAACTAAAGCTGCATCTCTTGGAGGCTGTCATTATTTTGTCAGTTTTATTGATGACTATAGCAGAAAAGTTTGGGTGTATTTTATGAAAAAGAAAAGTGAAGTTTTTGGGCATTTCAAAACTCTTAAAGCGATGGTTGAAAAAGAAACAGGCCTGCAGATAAAATGCCTAAGGTCAGATGGAGGGGGAGAGTACCTCTCAAATGAGTTTGCAAGGTTCCTGCAGGAGCATGGCATAAAGCAGCAATATTCATGCACTCATATCCCACAACAAAATGGAATTGTAGAAAGGAAAAACAGGCATATTGGAGAGGTATCTCGTGCCATGCTCAATGAAAAAGACTTGCCAGATTTTTATTGGGCTGAAGCAGTTGCTACAGCAGTCTACATAATGAACAGGACTCCCACTGTACCAATACATGGAATGACTCCAGAGGAGAGGTATACTGGTAGGAAACCAGATATTTCTCATTTGAAAATTTTTGGTTGCATTGCCTATGTACATGTGCCAAATGAGTTGAGATCCAAGTTGGATCCAAAAGCTGAGAAGTGCATCTTTATTGGTTACTCTCTGCAGCAAAAAGGGTATAGATGCTATAACCCTTCTACTCGTAAGTTTACAGTGAGCAGAGATGTTTTTTTTTATGAGATGAGTAGCTGGTATAAACCAGTAAATGTGATTGATGATGTAGATGCACAAAATGGTAATGCTGCACAAAATTCACAGCAGTAGTCACAAAATATTAGTGGACCTGGAGCGTCCTCTAGTAGTGGTTCACATTCTTCGCCATGGACAGGCAGATTGAGATCAGGAGAATCTTCTCAAAGTAATGCAGATAGTGGTATGCAGGTATCACGAAAAGGAAAAGAGAAGGTTGATCAGTCCATGTTTGATGTGAATGCAGGTCACTCTTATGTGGATGGTGAATCCAGTGGCTCAGAATAGAGCATTGATGATGAGTTGGGTATTCCTTCTATTGTTACACCTGGAGTAAGGAAGACCAGGGATGTTTTGAGAGCACCTGGGAGTGAACCTACTTTGCGCAGGTCTACGAGAGCTAGGTATCCTATGGATAGGCTGAAATATGATGGATTTACAGCCATTCACTATGCATATATGGTTAAAGTGATACAGGAACCAGAACCCACTTCTTTTGAGGAAGCCATGGGAAAATAAAAATGGGAGAAAGCCATGGATGAAGAAATGGATGCCTTGGAAGCAAATGCTACATGGGAATTGGTACCTTTGCCTAAAGGTAAAAATGCAATTGGCTGTAAGTGGGTTTATAAGGTGAAGCACAATGCAGATGGTTCTGTGAATAGATATAAGGCAAGATTAGTAGTCAAGGGGTATGCACAAACGTATGGCATTGACTATGAAGAAACATTCAGTCCGGTTGCAAGGATGGCAACCGTAAGAGCAGTCATTGCTATGGCTGCATCAAAGGGATGGTCTTTACATCAGATGGATGTAAAGAATGCATTCTTGCATGGTGATTTGCAAGAAGAGGTCTATATGGAGCAGCCACCAGGTTATGTGCATGCTGTTCATCCCGAGTTTGTTTGCAGGTTGAAGAAAGCCTTGTATGGCTTTAAGCAAGCACCTAGAGCATGGTCTGACAAGATAGGACAGTATCTTGTCACTATTGGCTTTCAGATTTCCAAGGCAGATTTCTCACTTTATGTGAGAAAAAACAGAGAAAGGTATTATGCTACTTGTCATTTATGTTGATGATTTGATTATGACAGGTGACAGTGATGAAGATATCCTTCATGTGAAAATGCTATTGAAGCAGAAGTTTGAGATGAAGGATTTGGGAGAGCTGCGTTATTTCTTGGGCATTGAGGTGATTAGATCACCAAGTGGGATACAGCTCTTGCAGAGGCAGTATGGATTGGACATGCTGTCCAAATATGGGATGACAGGCTGTAAGCCTATTTCAGTTCCTTTGGAGCAGAATGTGAAGCTGAGCATAGATGCATGTGAGCTTCTAGAAGACCCTACTATGTATAGACGCATAGTAGGAAGTTTGATTTATATGACTATTACCAGGCCAGATTTGAGCTATGCTGTTGGATTGGTAAGTCAGTTTATGCAGGCTCCAAGGAAACCACATTTGGATGCGGCTAGACGCATACTCAGGTATGTGAAGTTCACATTGCAGTATGGACTATTTTATGAGACTCGGGTTCAGATACAGTTGCATGGATATATTGATGCTGATTGGGCTGGTAGTATTTCTGATAGACGATCTACCAGTGGATATGTATTCTCTTTTGGGAGTGCTGCAGTCACTTGGAGCAGCAAGAAACAGCCTACAGTTGCCTTGTTGAGCACAGAGGCTGAGTACAGGGGTGCAGCAATGGCTGCATGTGAGGTAGCTTGGTTGCATAAGCTACTTTATGTTATGCATCAGTCTACAGATGGACCAGTTGTCATTTATTATGACAACATGAGTAGTATACACTTGGCCAATAACCCAGTCTATCATGCTAGAACAAAGCACATTGAGGTGCATTATCACTATGTGCGAGAGAGGGTTTTACTAGGTCTTATTGATCTAGTTTATGTCAGCACAGAGGATCAGGTAGCTGACATATTCACGAAGGCATTGGGCGCAGAGAAGCTGCGCAAGTTCAGAGACCTGCTTGGTGTGCAGGAATTGGGATTGAGCACGAGGGGGAGTGTTGAGATATCGAACTCCACTCGTGATACGCCAGGGTGACCGTTGTATATTTATGTCACCGACTTGTCAGTTGCAGACGCGGTTGGTACACCGCCCATGAATAATAGCTACATGATAGCTATCCTTATCTACTCTAGTTCGGGGATCAGTTAGTATGCCACATTAGTTAGTTGAGTTTGGTTTGAGACCCATATATAGAGTTCTTCTATTTCTTTGTACTTGAGTTCTTTTGGCTTACACAACTAAGAAGAGGAAAACTGTTTTCAGCCTCCACCCTTGTGTGTCTTCCCCCATTGTGCAAGCAAGAAAGCTTCAAGCGAGACTCCTTCCTTCTCTCCCACAATCTTGACAAGTTGTATAAGCCAAAAGAACTCAAGTATAAAGAAATAGAAGAACCCTATATATGGGTCTCAAACCAAACTCAACTAACTAAGGTGGCATACTAACTGAGCCACGAACTAGAGTAGATAAGGATAGCTATCATGTAGCTATTATTCATGGGCGGTGTACCAACCGCATCTGCAACTGACACGTCGGTGACATAAATGCACAACGGTCACCCTGGCATATCATGAGTGGAGCTCGATATCTCAACATTTGATTCTTATTTATCCATCCTTCAATTGGATCCCCATGTTATTTTTTCTCTTTTTTTCCAACCGCAAGGTGCTCCCCAAATTCTTGTTTTTACTTATTGCCCATTCATTGTGGATCATGTTTTGTCCCTTGCTCCTCCTTGTCCTCCTTGTCCTCCACCGTCTACCACACTCCTTTCTACTTTTGGATATGTTGTATTTTCATGCTCTTTGTCTTCCAAGATAATATCTTACTCTTGTGGAGAGAATGTGTTGTTTGCAATTCTTTCAAAACCCCCCAAGACATTTGTGGATGAATGCCTTTCCATGGATAGGTTTAGATATCATCAGGCCTTTAAAAGAGAACATCTTCATTGATAGTTTCATTTTTGGATGAAAGCCTTTCCATGGATAGGTTTAGATATCATTAGGCCTTTAAAAGAGAACATCTTCATTGATAGTCTCATTCTAGATATAATTGGTGGTTGAGCTTTAATGAAATCTCTTTTCATTCACCCTTAATGGGGTGTCATTCAGATTTCTATGTGTTATGTGTTTTTGTATGGGTATGTTTGATTTGTGTCCTTTTGGAGATATGATTTGAGAAAGCTGTAAAGATTCAAAGATGCTAATTTATTGATATAGTTCAAGTTTTGAAGACTTGTGAAGGAATGGAAGAACCTCTTCTATCCTTTACTAGTTTTTTTAGTTGTATTTTGTAAGCTAAGAACTAGTTCACCTCAAGGTGTTTTCCTTTTGTCAAACTTTTTAATAGATCCAGGTTATTTTAGAGCTTGATGGAGTCAAGGTTAGTTCATGGTGATATTGATTGATCGATGTTCGAGATAGAAGTGTTGAGCTAGTTTTTGGGTTTATTATTCTCTCTTTTTTCAAGGTCGCAAGGACACCCCTTAATTAAGTGTGAGGATATGTTGAGGGTTGAATTGGCTTGTTATTTTTGGGTTGTTATTTTTATGAGCTAAATGATTGATTTTGTGATAGAATGATTGATTTTTCCTTGAGTTTGGAAGTGTTTTGGATTAGGTTGAGTATATTTAAGAATCTCGTGATGATTTTTAGTTGAGTTATGATATTTTGAGATTGGTTTTGTGATGTGTCTTTTTGGTTTTGATAGGGTCTATGTTGCCTTTGTTTTGGTTTGCTTTCTTTCTGTTTGTGAGGTTCAGATTGCGAATGAGTATTCTACAGAATGCTCAAGAGTGTGTTGGATAGTTTTTAATGTTTCAATTTGGTTTTGTTTTTTGGGCTATATGGTTTTTATACCTTCTGTAGACCTTTTGTAGTGTTCTGTAGAGCTTCTATAGATGTGGTCTTGTAAGCCTCTGTTTGCTTATGTATGTGTTCTGGGTGATAGATGTTTAGATTGGGGAGGTTTTGGAATCTTAGAAGAGGAAGAATACAAGCTCAAAATATCCTAAAGAATCAAAATAGTTAGCTAATAAAGATTTGAACTAAACACTGAAGTGACAGTGACATTGATGAGCTCCCAAGTGTCACTGTAGTATCTCTGGTACCCCTTCATATTAAGCATACCTCTTGAGAGGGGTATCCATGACCAAGAGAGGATTATTGAGTGTTAATAGTTATTCTTTGTTATTACAATGTACTATTGAGAGAGAGTATATGTGAGAGAGATAGTGTATGAGAGATAGCCAATTTTCTATAAAAAATAATGTATCTATGAGTGATACTATGAGAGAGATTGAGAGAAAGATCATGAACACTATGAAGATGATGAAATATGAATATTACGTGATGAATTCCATTCAAAGTTGATCATTTCTTTGTGTTATTTTGATTCTTGGATGGTTTTTATGAAGAAAATATTGAAGATTTATTATGATAAATCTGTGAGAGATTTACTATATGATGTTGCGTGAAGATTTGTTATTCTTGCTGTTCTTTTTCTTCTTGTGGTTGATTAAAGTATGAAGAATATGCTTATTGGTGTGACAAGATAGATTTTCTTGCAGTACTTTCCTCATTTTCTTAATGTTCCTCTTGGGCCACCACTGCTCTCCAAACCAAGCTGAAACTAATCATATCTAGAATACAAATCTCTGGGAGAAGAAATAGGTCCTCTAGCAAAAGCCTCTACAAAGTCATCCATAACTAGACAAACACCAACATTCCTTATCGTCACTTTATTTGCTGGCTATAAATCTTGCATGAATCTCAAGGCATCATTCTATTTAGGAACATTAAACTATTGATTCAAATAGGGCACTGAAAAAGGCTCCAGAATTCCCATCCAAATCTTTTCATTGAACAACTCTATCAACTTTGGTAGGTGTGCCTTTGGCATTAGAATGGATGGAAGCTTTCAGGGAATATAGGGAATAGTTGTTAACCCTCAAATGAACAAGTTGGAAAATCCAAAAAAATCTAAAGTAGAAGACAAGGCCAAGGCAAAAGTGGAATGGAGGACAAAGGCACCCCAAGAAAAATAAAAAAACACAAGTGTGAAAAAGCCCTAAATCAAGCAGAGCTACACAGGGAAAAGTGCAAATCAAAACTTTTGCAAAAGAGCGCAAGGCGCACCATGATTGATTTTAAAAGTGCCTCTGTCCTGTGCAAATTGTAAAGGTAGATGGGCAGTATGAATGAAGCATTAGAAAAAAAATGAACTCACAAATGGGTCCTTAAAAATAATATAATTTAAGATGTGGACCTTTGGATTGTCCAATAGGAAGGCTAGATGTTGACATCGATGGAGGGTGAATCTTCTCTCTCCAAATCTTGGGTTTTCTATTAAAAAAAGGGGTAGTGGGGGATTAAAAAAAGGGAGAATGAATAGTACACAAAATTTGAGTTTCTCTCACATCATATTTCCCCCTTTTTTGGAGAATTTTCAATTTCAATTTTTTTCCTCTCACGAAATTAGTTTGACCCAAAAGTTGAGCAACATACCACTTTTCCTCTCTTCTCTATACTCGTGAATTTTCATCTCCATTGAAGCTCCCTGCTGAGAGTATTTAGGGTTTTGAGCGTTCTGCTTACCTTTGCACTTTCTTCTCCACACAACTCAAGATTTTGGGCAAAACACAGGTGCCCATCTCTCTTTGCATTTTCTCTTGTTTGCTATTTTTTCAATAGGGTTTGATGTCGTTTCTTACTGTTGTTGTTGTTTTATTGCAGAGGTTATTTGGGGCAGGAGACAAAGGTGCTCATCTCTCTCTCTCCTTTCTTTCCCCCCTCTCTCTATGTGTTGTTTCTATTTTATGTTGTGTTTTCAATAAAATTTGATGTTGGTTCTAATTGTTGTTTTCTTGAAGAGCTTATTTGGAGCAAGAGGCAAAGGTGTTAATTTCTCTCTCTGTTTGGTTTTTTTTTGCTGATATCTTTTCAATACAACATAATGTCAGTTCTAACCCTTGTTGTTGTTTTATTGCAGATATCATTTTGGGTGACATTGCATAAGTGCTTATCTCTCTCTTGCTCTCTCTTTCTCTCTCTATGTTTCCTCTTTTCTACTGTTTTTTTAGTATACCTTCATGTAGATACTAACTCTTGCAAAATTGTCTTTTGCAGAGATCAATTTGGGTAAGATTGGATAGGTGCTCATTTCTTTCTCTCTCCCGCGTACTCACGCACACTCTCTTTCTTCCTCTCTACATTATCCATTTTCTACTATTTTTACAATAGGGTTTGATGCTAGTTCTAACTTAAGGATCAATTTTTGTTGCAGCACTTAACACAAGGTAGAGTAGAGATTCTGTAGCTCAATTTATAGGTAAATCTGCCATATTTTGTGTTGCCAAAATTTATTCATTTAATTAGTGACTTTTATGTTTGATAGGATTGATGTTTTCTTATGTCCATCATTTGCAATGGGCTTTGATTAGCAATGATTCAATCTTATCTTCAACAGATCAGCTTATAGGTAAATTGGCCATGTTTTGTATTGCTTCTATTCATGTAGTTATCTAGATATTTTTTACTAAAAGGGATTCATGCAAGTATTTTTATTAAAAGGGATTTATGTAGGTGTTTTTTTGTATATGCAGGTATTGTACAAGGTTTAGGTGAAGCATATAATTCTTGATCAACTATTTTGATGTGGTGAGTAATTCCTTTGTGTTGGATGATATGGATCTGCTAGAAGTCGATGGTTTAAAAATCCTCTACTTTATTGGTCCTATGTGTCCATTTGGATCTCCATGCCAATTGGCAATGATCCATGAAACTCTTGTATCATATTATCCATATAACACACAATGTGTTGAGTCTTAGAACATCTTAGGTATCAATCCGATGTGCCTATTAAGATTTGCATGCCGTGTGGCTGCTATCCCTGTAACAACTACTCTATAATACCCACATTTCATACAATGTATTGAGTCAAATCAGACTCCTCTTCATTATAATAAAATATATTTTGGAAAAATTCTCTGAGTATTCTTGTGCTATTCTTTTCATTATATTTCATGTAAATGGTATGATTAAAGTGATACCTTGAAATTAAATCTATACTTTGTGTTGATGTATATATCCATATATGTTTCGATATCGATGTTTATGTCTGTTTACAAAAGTGTAAACATCTCTTAATGCCATGTTGATTTGTATGGCATATTGGTGATTACTGGACAGACTTTAAATGCTTATTATTTAGGGGTTAATACATATTTCTTTAGATCTAACGTAATAGAAAAGATGAAGAAGGGAATTGGATCATTGATACGTATCATTGCTCGTCTTGGGTACATATGCATCCAAGTATGAAAGGATCTTTCAGGGTGAAAGCATCTACAATTGCAGATGTATCAAAGCACTGGAAGGCTAAAATTTTTGCTCTCAGACAAAGGAATGTTGATTCTCATCATGTAACAGAGGCGTTTATACAACATGTATTCATGCAAAAACAAATACATATTGCGTCCACTGTGCCCTTTCAATGAAACATTGCAAATAGTAAGTTTCACTAGTTCTTTTAAGTGTTACCACCTTGAAATTGGTAGATTGCTCTTTGAGGGGCATACAGCTAAGCAACTCACAAAGGACCTTGTTTTTTTCTATGACTCCAAGTACATATTGCCCAAGGGGAGTTGAGAATATGGAACCCTTCAGTCTATGCACATATTGAATCTCAATAGCATAGAATGGTCATTGTGTAGTAGCGACATTTTGCACATGTGTAGCACAAAAATTTCAACAGACATATTGAATTCTATGAAGCCAAGAACTGGCTCAAAGAATGTATATTTTTGCACCATGTTCAAGGAATGTAAGGGTTTGAGATGTACCAAAAGCATGTACGTCATAAAAAATACATCAGAGGATTATATAACAAGGATTCTATTCAAAACTTGGATATAAAAAATAACTCACAGTCCTGACACAATGGAGTGTCGAGTCACAACAAGGGACATGGCTTTCAGGTAAAAAATTTCTCTCTTAGTTGACTATTATCTTACTTTGGGATGAATCGGCTAACTTTCCTTTCCAATTACAGATACTTTGTCGCACAAAAAACTTTATATCTAGTGTTCAAGTATCGTAGATGGAGGATGCTCAAGGGTAAATGGTTGTGCCTTGATCAAGACATGCGTGAAAGTGCAGCTATGGATATTACTGTCATTTGTGAGGGCCGCAAGTCCCTAGTGTTGCAAATGGAGGATGATTGGCCCTTGAGTATAATGCGCCACGAAATTACAATGTTAATGTAGAATCCACCTATTAGCTTCTATTTTAAACTAGATGGTAGGAAAATTTGAAGCCGAGCTGAGGATACTGTTACCAGTTGATGCTAGGAGGCATATTCCATGGTGGATTCCGTAAAATTTTATTACCGGGGCTCATACACAAAGTGGATCCTTTGTGCAAAAAGTCGATGGGGACGCCTATCCTTTTCGGGTGTTTTGTTAATTTTATGTGTATATGGGTGATTCCATAGCGGGTAATTCCGCAAAATACATATTTAAATTAATAAATGTTTATGAGGTTAGAGTGCGCACTCGTAATAAATTAAGGTTAGGATTGATTTCTAACCAATTTATTTATATAGCTGAAGACTGCTAGGTATTCACTTTTGTCGGTTTAATTGTATTATTTTTCTAATAATTGTGAATGCTTCAGTTGATGTGTAGAGCGAGCAGCGGTGGTATCGGGAAGCATTGGAGAATAGCATGTATTCAAATTATCATCAATTTTTTATGGGTGTGTATCTTAGGCATGGCGCCTATATTTTGTCACGCTTATTTATCAAAGCGTTTGATATTTATTTATTATTTTTGTATGTGCATGGGCACACAATTTAAATACTTGTATTGGACATTATATTTGGGTACCGCCTGACTTCTTGGGCGCCCATTAGCTTTAATTCTTTAGTGGCACAAAAGCAAACTCAAAAGCTAAAGCGTCCTATTTTTTGTAAATTGGGCTATTATTTGAGCTTGAAGATGAATAATATATTAAATACATGCTTTGTGGAGCGCTCACACAAGGCATGGGGGGAGATTGCACCCAATTGGTCTCTTGTTCATGTCGTGCAAGCTTTCTTCATTGGTTTTTGTATAAAAAGTAGAGTTCTTTTGTTCTTGGGGACCTTTTGATGCTCACTACGCGCGCATATGGTGTCTGATCTGTGCACCAGTGGTATCTGAGTGAAGCTGAGATCGAGAGCTTCCAATCACTTACTATCTCACGCGAAGGCGGAGCTCCTGGAACGATCGAGCTCTACAGTCCCGTCTCATGGCAAACTGTCGATACCAACGTGTTCCTGGCAGTCAAGAACCCCCTTCTGTACCCTCTGATCGAGAGAGACCAGCCTCTGTAGGCAAAGGACCGGCGGCAAAGCTCCTTCATCAAGTTGTGATACAGATAAGGAAATTTTAGCCATAACCTTTCAAGCTTAAGTCAAAAGCTTAATAAGCTTTACAAGAAGCTTATTTAAAAGCTTCCATAAACGAATTCGTAAAATGGCGGCAACGGCATGTACTGATCAATGTCAAATTGACCGACAACATCCTCTTGTCCACGAAAATAATGCAAAGTCAATAAAGCTTTAAGCTTTAAGTCCTCCAAGTTTTTCAAGTCTCCAAGATCATTAAGGTCATCTTCAACAACTACTTAAGAGGTAGTTCATACTCAGAAGCATACGAATCACTGTATTACTCTCGAGAAGTCCTTCTTCACACTTGCAGTCTTGTTGAACCAGTTTCAGTAAAAGCAGAAGTTCACATGCAGACTATACGCAGTTTATACATACTCTATATGCAACACTATTCTCTTGGAACTCGTACGGGTGTGACAACGAATTTCGCAATTGTAAAGGAGAGATACTACAAAAGCCAAACAAAATATACAAGCATTGTAAACCCGCCTTTGAGCTGCGCTCATCCCGCTAATAAGATTTCGAGAGTATGAGGTCTTTTGGAATTTTACAGGATGACCGATCAAAACATGGACGATCTTATGTGGCTGAAGGTGATTTACCCAAACCAACGATGGAGCAAAAGTTGGATTTGATTATGATGCAGCTTGAAGAAGAATGAAGAGCTCGACAAGCTTTGCAAGTTCAATTAACCAATTTGCAACGATCTACCACCGATCAAGATGGATCGCAACCCGAAGATCTTATACGACGTACCATCGATGCAACACTTAAAGCCCAATCCATTCGCAAAGAAACAAAGATAAGTAAAGGAAACTTCAAATTTCGCACTTTCAATGGATCACGCGATGGAAAGACTGTACTTGCTTTTATTAGTCAATTTGATGATTACTTCCATGAAGAAACATATGTTGAGAAATACAAAATTAAATGTGTCACTAACCATTTAGTTGACTGAGCATCCTTATGGTGGATTGTGGTCCGCAAAAGCGTTGATTGTCCCACTACATGGGAGACTTTCCAAAAGAAATTTTTGCAGAATTTCCTTCCTCCTCAATTCCATGAAAAAGCTATCAAGCAATGTGATCTTCTACAACAAAGGGATCGCGAACCTATTTCCCAATACACTGAACGTTTTTGGAATGCCCTATTGCAACTACATATGCTCGAAGATGTACCTGAAGCAACTCATAAACGCAAGTTTATGTCTGGTCTACTTGGACATTTCTAGACGAAAGTCAATGAAGCACAATAGCTTGCAAGGCCATATGCAACAGTAAGGGTAGTAGCTAGGCTAATCAAAGTAGTAAACACAAGGCAACACATTGCCATTGCAGCCACTTGAAGAGGATGGTGTGTGACAAATCTAGGAAGAGTAAACTATGAAGAAAAGGTTGGAAACATGCATTGGAGTGTTGTAGACAATAATGGAAAGTGTTGCCTAAGACATCCTCTATGAATGGGGTGTGGCCAGCAAAGCTAGAGTAACTGAAACATGCCATAAACTAGATTAGGCTCAACGGAGGAAAGTGTACCTATTTATAGAAAGTTTCTGAACCGCAAACCTCTCCCTATTTTAACTCTCCCAAACCACCTCTTGTTTTAGGGTTTCTCATTAATTATGGATTTTTGGGACTATTCAAGAGGTTAATTCAAGATGTAATGCATATTTTAGCTTAACCCGCCTACTCAAACCCAAAAGCTCATAGCTAGAAAGGAAGGCCAACCCAAAGTTAGACAATTGCTAGTTTGTGTTTTCATCCACCCTTTCCTTCTTAGTGATGCAAATTCTTTTACCCTACCTCACGCACACGTCTATGATGTGGGGTCAAGGAGCTAGACCCTTTTTTAAAATTTTAATTTAAAAAAACAAAACAAAAAAGAGAACCCAAAACACCGAAGAAAAATCAAAACACAAAAAACAAAAAAAAGCCTTAATAAGAAAAAAACAAATTTAAAAAACATAATCACCTCTCCCGGAGTGTAATCACCACCACCACCACCACCACCACCACCACCTCCTCCTCCTCCTCCTCCTCCTCCTCCTCCTCTTCTTCTACCCTCCCCATCTTTCTCTCCTCCCTCCTCTTGTCGGTGCCTTGATTGGTGGCTGCCCTCTCCTTCTCTTCGAATAATTTCCGCCTACGATTGCCCCCACCCAACTTTGTAGGCCACATGTGGTGTCGTCCCCCCACTCACCTTCGACACCGTCCACCCACCGTTCGTCATCCACCGCTGGCCCACCGTCATCTATGTAAACTTGCAACTGCCTGCTTGGCAATTGCCGCCCTATGGCCACTCGCCTACGTCCACTTATGCCTGCCCTATGGTCACTCGCCCAATGGCCGCCCACCTACATCCAGCGGCCCTGTGTCCCTTTACTGCTCACACCCTTCCTCTCTGCCAATGGTGCTTCCTTGCTCCTCCTCCTTTAACTCCTACTTCTCTTCTCTTCCCCCACCCGCCGGCTTTCCCATCCTTCCACCAAAACCACCCTCCCACCAAAACCACCCATCCATCCACAACCCCCATTCCCACCTGTCCTTCCACAATCCCTTGTTCCCCGTGCATAACCACCCTCCCCCCCCCCCCCCCCCCCCCCCATAGCCCTTTGCCAAGCCCCCCTTCTTGCGTGACAAACCAACATCAGATACCGATCCCCCTTGTAAACACATCTGAAAGACCCCCTTCCTCCACATGCTTGTGCCTACCTGATTTTTGGCATGTAGAATTGCTCCTATTTGCACACGGGATTCCCGTCAACCTCCTACATGACTTTTGTAGTTGCTATTCATGTGCGATTTTCGCGGTTACACACGCGTAGATTTTTAACCCTTGTTCACGCGCGAGGATGTGTGTCTTGACTAACTTGTGCCACAAAGCCCATGTTCATGTAACGTCAACCCACATAGCTGCCATTCTTGCCCATAATTCACACGCCAATTTTTAAAAAATTCTAACATCCCATAATTAACATGTCCATTTTTAGAAAAGTATTAAACACATACACAATGATGAAAAAACCCAAAAATTTTTAAGAAAGAAAAGAAATTTTGAACCAAAATCATTAAATTTTTTTAAAAACAATAAAAGAAACACCTACACTTTTTTATTTAAAAAATAAAAAATAAAAAATCAATCTCATTTTTTGTTATTTAAAAAAATCACAAAAATCTACACATCTCTTTTTAAATTTACATCTAAAAATTTAATAAAATAAAAAATGAAAATATTTTTGTCTATTGTTTTTTTTCTTACACTATCATTCCACAAAATTTTCTCCTCAATCTTGTGTTATTTTAATGACATAGTTATCCTTCAATCTTTTCTGATGTGCCTCTCAAATTAGGGTGCATTCATACACTCTCCAGGTTTTGATTCTCAATCTTTTTTCTTACACATCTAAATGTGCATTTAAATCCCTTGTTGTAGACCAAAAACGTGCATCAAACACAGTAGCTTCTTTCTCTACTGCGCCCAAACTACCAATCTAATGCTTCTTTTGGCTCTGAAAAAGGGAGGTAAAATACCAAGACACTTGGTCGAAATTCTCCTAGATCACTCTTTCTTCTCCTAGTTCAGAGTGTTGGCCATTCCTTCTTCCCCAAAAGTGGCTGAAAGCCACTTTGCTTTTTTTTCACATGTCATCCTATTCTAGAAGTTGTCTACAAATTTTGGATATTTACAAGAAACGATATCCAAAATATCAAAAATAGGCTAAACTTGTCCTAAAATCTGGTATTTTATAACCATCCACATTACAGACACTGACACTAATGACTAATATGGCATTGACTCTCTAAATCAATAAGAAAGCCAAATGACAATGCACTCTAGAGTTTTTTACATTGTGTCCGCGTAACGGTGTAACATCCACTCCCTCTTAACCTACATATCCTTCGGCATGTGCTAAAGTCTTATCTCTCGTTCAAAAGCTTGAGCAACTTAGGTAAATATGCATGAGGCACTGGAATAGGCTTTAAATTCCATGGCACATGAGGTACTGTAAAGATCACCATAGGTGCGACGATCAACACATCCAATTTCATCTGGCTGAAACGCAAAGGCTTTCCCATGCCTTGCTAACATCTGCAAGAAAAAAGATCTTTCTATAGGCAAAAGAAAGCTTGTATACCTGTTTTTCAGCTCTTGTAAAGTTTCAGCTGTAAATTTATGTCCTACTCCATGTGGATCCCGTAAACTAGGTTGTTGAGTCATTTTTTCAACCAACCCATCACTTTCAGGCGGTAAAGACAAAGCCACAGGCTTAACCTTCTTTGCAACTGTTTTGTACTTTGTATCCACCCTTGCTTCAACCCTGTTCTGCAACCCATATTGCAGCCCATAACATTCATCCTTAGCAAACTCTTGAATGACTTCATACATCTCTAAGTGTCAACATATATAACCTCATTTTTAACCCTATTTTTAGCATTAATTGTTGCAAAATTTCCAGTCACTATATCAACATCAACCAGCCCTGAAATGCCTTCATTTACAGCCATCAAACCATGAACATAATATTAGTGAGTTTGGGAATCTCCTAATTCTCATTTTTTGAATACTAAAAAGGTGGCACCCATGTGACCTATCATTGGAAAGCGCTTGAAAAATGGAACCTATTGAGCTATAGAGCACTCGATTTGGAGTTATAGTATTCAAGTTATGACAAATCCAAAGATTTGACCACGTGTCCCAAACTTATGGAAATTTTTCATATTCCCCAAAATGGTGTTCATGTGTCTTTATCTCTTTTTCAGCCCATCCTATATATTTCTTTTTAGCCCTACACATGGTTGAAATATTCTTAAAACTACCTAGACTACATGATGTCCATTCCTGCAATCCAAACACAAACACAATTTCTCCCTTTCTTGGAGGCATAATTATCTTCCTAGAGAAACTTCCATAGCCTCCACTTACAACATTGCTGTCTAAAAACCCTTAAACTCTCTTGCATTATAGGTGACATGGGTATATCCCATAGTCTATCCCGATTGGGGGGATGATTCACACAAACAGTGAGAAACTATACCACCTTTGTATTTTCTTTACTCCAAAACCGAGCATATGAAGAACCATCATCTAAGACTTTTATTTTCAACCTTGATTCCGAAATGTAGGGCTGCCCCAAAATCACCGGATAACTACATGAATCCTGCACAAAAAAATGATAGTCATCCCTAACAACTCCAATAGTCACGGGTACATTCAGACACACTGCATAAAGATCCCCTGATGAATTGTTTGTTGTCCACATATGCTATCGTGCCACTACGCACATATCATGTGAAAAACTCTAAGAGTGCAGCTTCCTTATAGATCTAGAGAGCCAATGCCACTTTAGACATTAATGTTAGTGTCCATGGTTCAAAAATATTAGATTTTTGGACAAGTTTTAGTCAATTTTTGATATTTTAGATATTATATCTTGTAAAAATCCATAAAATTGTAAACAAATTCTAGATTGGGATAACGTGTAAAAGAAAGCATGTAGCTTTCAGCTGTTTTGAGAGGATTTTATGTAAAAAGAAAGATTAGTGAAATCGCGCAATGCGCGATTGCTGTTTTCAGACAATGAATAGTACTCTGAAGTGGGAGATGAAGGAGTGATCTGGCAGGATTCTAGCTAGGTGAGTTGGTACATTACCCCCCTTTAGCAGTCGATGGAAGCACCAGATTGGTGATCTGAGTAGCATAGAGGAAGGTAATATTTTATACACATTTTTGTCTACAAGAGTTTTATAATGTAGAAATGAACTGACAGGCTTCATCTCTGTTAGTATTCTTCTATATTTTCTATTTCTTTATGTGAGTATTCTTCTATTTCTTCGATCCCCTTCTCTTCCATCTACTCCTCTCCCTGAATCTCCCTTCAACCTGTTGTCTATTACCCCCATGGTAGACTTTCGACACCAAACACACCATCATCGTGTTAGGAAAAGTTTATGCTATCATCATATGTGAATTCCAAAAGATATTTGGGCTGATTTGGGGCTGATATCTTCAACCATCTTTAGAGAATTAGCTACAGCAATGTCTTTTTAATTCATTTCTTACTCTATGGAAGACATCTAATTGTCAAAATATGTAAGTGTTATGTGCCCCTATGGCAGGGCAATGTTTGTAGATAATTCATTAATGCTTTGAGTTGAATTAAGAGGAGATTTTTCTCTTATTTCTTGGTTATGGTAACTTATCCTTATCATGAACTCAATTTGAAGCTCTCTTGAAGCAAGTCTCTTTGCCCTACAAGCCTTGTAATTGACTCATAAGCTTTTGTCACTAACAATCTACATTGAATGTAATCATGCAAAGTTGACTCATGCTATGGCATCATGTATGAATGATGGGATGCAAAGTTGTTTATGATATGTGATAGCATATTGTACTTAATTTTAGAATTTTTGATTGCTCTTATAGTCAAGAAAACAAGCTTGATTTGAGTTAGAACTTATGAGATAATACTCTTGTGATCTTTGCTAAGAACATGTATTTGGAAGCTCTATTAACATCTTCAAGAAACTGGCTTGAAACCTTCAATCCTTTTCTTATCTCTACCATCTCCAGAGTCTAAGCTCTTGAACCCCCATACATTCTTCTTGCTTAAACCCCTGTGATTGACCATGAAGTACCTCTTGAACCTTTAAACATTCACTGTAATCTACTTATCTCTTGAAGACACATCTCTATCTATCTTGTCTAGTTTTCTTGCCACACCCGTGTGGTGACCTTCAACCCTACGCGCTGCGACATTGGTGAGCCCAACGTGAAGGTCGTTGTAAGAGAACTCCAAGATGGGGGATTCTTCAGGAGATACTCTACAACAATTGGTGTGCATATTGCAGCATACTCAGCAACAACAAATCCAAATGTTACAACGACAACAAGAAAGTCAAGACTAAGAGAAGATGGATTCCACAACTATTAAGGCCCTAGAGGAAGTTGGGCGGGAATTAAAACAATTTAATGGTCAAAATGTCTATGTTTTCATTCACTTGTATGTTGAGAAAATGCTCTTCTTTGGTGTACCGCAATATGCATGGAGTTGCTATTTTGCCAAACTAGCTAATCATGGTCTTCAAGAAAGAATCCATAGTCTTTTTCAACGAGATGCAGATTGGGATGCATTCAAAAAAGCCCTATGCAAAGAATTATTCTTAGAAGACTCTGGCCTAATAACGAAGAAAAGTTTCACTGATTGGGTTGAGAAACCCAACAAAGGTTTAGCTGCAACAGCTTTATACCATGAGTTTGAAAGTAAATTTGGACAACTTAATGCTGAAGACCAACAAAGTATGGAATGTCAGAAGATTGAATTATTCCTTAAGGTTGCAAATGTCATTCTACAAGAGAAGCTTGCTGATCACCTAGAAGATGCTACCTCCGAATCAAGAGTCAAGACTGCATGGACAGATGTTACTGATGCAATTAACATGATTGCTCAAAGAGAGCGGATGTGACTACGATTAGGCTCTACTTCAACTTCAACAACTCCATTGATGGATCTTGCTCCACCTTCAAAATCCCCTATTCCTTTGACTAATCAAACAACTCTTTCTTCTTCTATTCTTTTTAAAAATGATTTCATGGATGAACTCATTAAAAGCATGCGTAACCTTCATTTGAATCTTGTAGAAATTAGTTCCAAGGTGGAAAAGATGGATGTCAAAGTTGAAGAACAAGGACGATCATCAACTCAAAGACCCATGAGAGAAGGCTATAAGAGGTGTTGTATTTGGTGTGACAGCCAACAACATGACAAGAGGGAGTGTTGTGCATTCCATGAGGCTGAAGTACAAAAGCTGTTCTTTTGAAAAGATAAAAAAATTCATGCAGGTGAAACTGGTCTTCCACTGGAGCCAAATTTTGGCAATGGTGGAATGAAGAAAATATTAGAAGATTTAGCTGTAAAGAATGCTACGCAGTAATTGATGCAGCTACCTATGGGCTACAAATTAAGTCAACTAAATCAAATTTGAAAACATGTAAAGCTAATGTGCAATCTAAAGTATTGATGCATGCATTAGATCAAATGGAATGCAGCAAAGTAGCCAAAGATGATTTGACTAATGCCAGTCAGTGCATTCGAGGAATAACTGGTTGGAAAGAACTGGTAGATTATTTTTATGCCTTCGCACATTTGGCTAACATCAATCATTAAGAAGTCTTGATTGAAGAAAAGAGAATAAGAGAAGATTGAACTAGGGTCTTCCTCTTCTGGCCCTCCGAAACAGGTAACTAGAAGAACGCCTGAACAACCAAAACTTGCTGAAAATATAACCCTAGATCAAGAGATGGAAGATGCGACACAAACAAAGAAGATCGAAGGAAAAAAGAAAGGCAAACAACCAGGCTATAAATTTTAGTCTAACATAGAATCTGCAACCAATCTCAAACGAGTTCTAAAAGAATGAATTTTGGGAAGTAAAATTGATTTCACCATAGGTGAAATTCTCAGAATTGCCAAACGTGAATTTCATGATGTAATTATTAATATAATCAAAAGAAAAAGACAATATGTTGGTGATGATGCTAAAGAAATAGTGCATGCTTTTTTGCAAGCTCTTCAAGTCTTTGTGAAGGATGAAGAGAAGCTGACTGCACAAGGAATTCAGCTTGAGGTAGTTAAAGAGTTAATTACAACAATTGAAGCTGAAGATAAAGAAAGCATGGATGAAAAAATTAAATAAGTGAAGGCTGAAAATGTAGTGGTCGATGGTCCAAACTAGTTGGGCAACCCATATTCTCAAAAAGAAGGTCATCTACAGCACATGCACAATATTGGTGGCAAAACATGTGTCAGGACATAGAGCATTTTGTTGAAACATGTTATGTGTGCCAGATGTATTGTATGGTCAAGCATCGAGATGGGTTACAACCAACTTATCCCTTGTCTATACATTATAGATGGGTTATTGATCTTGTAACCATGACTAGAGGGATATGGAATATGCGGTATTTAGTACTTGCAAGAGAATATCTAACCAATCAAATTGAAGGTAAATATTTAACAACCAAGACTACTCAAGATGTTTGTCACTTTTTTCTTGAAGAAGTATTTTGTAGATATGGATGTGTTGGCAAGGTAACCGCAGATACAGGAGAATTGAATGCCAATTTGGCACGTAATTTCTTTGCTCAATTGGGTATCAAGTTGACTTTGACATTAGTCTACAATCTTGAAGGAAATGGAAAGAGTGAGAGAGGACATCAACATATTCTCAAAGCTCTAGCAAAGTCTTATAGAGGAAAGATCAAAGAATGGCCTAAAATGCTACCTTTTGCATTATGGACTGACCGGACTACTTACAGTACAATGACTGGCTATATGCCAGCTGGAACTTATGCATAGACAACAACCAATTATACCAATTGAAGAATCTATTTTCACATGGAGTCTTCTATCTTGAGAGGAAGGCATCAGTAGAGAAGAGTTGTTGACTTTGCACATATGGCATCTAGAAAGAAGGCCTAAAGATATTCAAGTAGCTATGAAGAAGTTAAAAACAGCAAGACTAAAAAACAGAAGAAGATTTGATAGGCATTGACTTTGGCCAAGAGTTATCCAAGAAAATAAATGGGTTCTTGTGTCAAGATTGTGGGAGAGAAGGAAGGAGTCTCACTTGTAGCTTTCTTGCTTACACAATGGGGGAATACACACACAGGTGGAGGCTAAAAATAGTTTTCCTCTTCTCAGTTGTGTAAGCCAAAAAGAACTCACGTACATAGAAATAGAAGAACCCTATATATGGGTCTCAAAACCAAACTCAACTAACTAAGGTGGCATACTAACTGAGCCACGAACTAGAGTAGATAAGGATAGCTATCATCTAGCTATTATTCATGGGCTGTGTACCAACCGCATCTACAGCTAACGAGTCGGTGACATAAATGCACAACAGTCACCCTGGCATATCACGAGTGGAGCTCGATATCTCAACACTCCCCCTCGAGCTCAATCCCAATTCCTGCACACCAGGCAGGTCTTTGAACTTGTGCAGCTTCTCTGCGCCCAATGCCTTTGTAAATATGTCAGCTACCTGATCCTCTATGCCGACATAAACTAGATCAATAAGACCTAGTAGAACTGTCTCTCGCACATAGTGATAATGCACCTCAATGTGCTTTGTTCTAGCATGATAGACTGGGTTATTTGCCAAGTGTATACTACTCATGTTGTCACAATAAATGACAACTGGCCCATCTGTAAACTGATGCATATCATAAAGTAGCTTATGCAACCAAGCTACCTCACATGCAACCATTGCTGCACCCCTGTACTCAGCCTCTGTGCTCAACAAGGCAACTGTAGGTTGTTTCTTGCTGCTCCAAGTGACTGCAGCACTTCCAAAAGAGAACACATATCCACTAGTAGATCGTCTATCAGAGATACTACCAGCCCAATTAGCATCAGTGTATCCATGCAACTGTATCTGAATCCCAGTCTCATAAAATAGTCCATATTGCAATGTGGACTTCACATACCTGAGTATGCGTCTAGCCGTATCCAAATGTGGTTTCCTTGGAGCCTGCATAAACTGACTTATCAATCCAACAGCATAGCTCAAATCTAGCTTTGTAATAGTCATATAAATCAAACTTCCTACTATGCGTTTGCACATAGTAGGGTCTTCTAGAAGCTCACCTACATCTGCGCTCAACTTCACATTCTGCTCCAAAGGAACTGAAATAGGCTTACAACCTGTCATCCCATATTTGGACAGCATGTCCAATCCATACTACCTCTACAAGAGCCATATCCCACTTGGTGATCTAATCACCTCAATGCCCAAGAAATAACACAGCTCTCCCAAATCCTTCATCTCAAATTTCTGCTTCAATAGCATTTTCACATGAAGGATATCTTCATCACTATCACCTGTGATAATCAAATCATCAACATAAATGACAAGCAGCATAATACTTTTCTCTATTTTTCTCACATAAAGTGAGAAATCTACCTTGGAAATCTTAAAGCCAATAGTGACAAGATACTGTCCTATCTTGTCAGACTATGCTCTAGGTGCTTGCTTCAAGCCATACAAGGCTTTCTTCAACCTGCAAACAAACTCAGGATGAACAACATGCACATAACCTGGTGGCTGCTCCATATAGACCTCTTTTTGCAAATCACCATGCAAGAAGGCATTCTTTACATCCATCTGATGTAAAGACCATCCCTTTGATGCAACCATAGCAATGACTGCTCTTACGGTTGCCATCCTTGCAACCAAACTGAATGTTTCTTCATAAGAAATGCCATATGTTTGTGCATACCCCTTGACTACTAATCTTGCCTTGTATCTGTTCATAGAGCCATCTGCATTGTGCTTCACCTTATAAACCCACTTACAACCAATTGCATTCTTATATTTAGGCAAAGGTACCAATTCCCATGTAGCATTTGCTTCCAAGGCATTCATTTCTTCATCCATGGCTTTCTCCCATTTTTCTTTTCCCATGGCTTATTCAAAAGAAGTGGGTTCTGGTTCATGTATCACGTTGACCATATAGGCATAGTGAGTGGCTGTAAATCCATCATATTTCAGCCTATCCATAGGATACCTAGCTCTAGTAGACCTGCACAAAGTAGGTTCACTCCCAGGTGCTCTCAAAACATCCCTGGTCTTCCTTACTCGAGGTTTAACAATAGAAGGAATACCCAAATCATCATCAATGCTCTGTTCTGAGCCACTGGATTCACCATCCACATAAGAGTGACCTGCATTTACATCAAACATGGGCTGATCTACCTTCTCTTTTCCTTTTCGTGATACCTACATACCACTATCTGCATTGCTTTGAGAAGATTCTCCTGATCTCAATCTGCCTGTCCATGGCAAAGAATGTGAGCGATTACTAAATGATACTCTAGGTCCACTAATATCTTGTGAGTGCTTCTGCTGTGAATTCTGTGTAGCATTACCATTTTGTGCATCTTCATTATCAATCACATTTACTGGTTTATACCAGGTACTCATCTCATAAAAAACAACATCTCTACTCACTGTAAACTTACGAGTAGAAGGGTTATAGCATCTATACCCTTTTTGCTGCAGAGAGTAACCAATAAAGATGTATTTCTCAACTTTTGGATCCAACTTGGATCTCAACTCATCTGGCACATGAACATAGGCAATGCAACCAAAAATTTTCAAATGAGAAATATTTGGTTTCCTACCAGTATACCTCTCCTCTGGAGTCATGCCATGTATTTCTGCAGTGGGAGTCCTGTTCATTATGTAGACTGCTGTAGCAACTACCTCAGCCTAGTAAAAATATGGACATGTCTTTTTCATTGAGCATGGCACGAGATACCTCTCCAATATGCCTATTTTTTCTTTCTGAAATTCCATTTTGCTGTGGGGTATGACTACATGAATATTGTTGCTTTATGCCATGCTCCTGCAAGAACCTTGCAGACTCATTTGAGAGGTACTCTCCCCCTCCATCTGACCTTAGGCATTTTATTTGTAGGCCTATTTCTTTTTCAACCATAGCTTTAAAAGTTTTGAAATGCCCGAAAACTTCACTTTTCTTTTTCATAAAATACACCCAAACTTTTCTGCTATAGTCATCAATAAAAGTGACAAAATAATGACAGTCTCCAAGAGATGCAGCTTTAGTAGTCCACACATCAGAGTGGATTAATTCCAATGGCTTCTTACTCTCTTGAACATGTCTAGAAAATGGTTTCCTTGCCTGTTTTCCAAATTGACAGGCTTCACATACCTTATGCATTTCTACAACCTTGAATTTAGGCAATCCTGCAACAATATTTTGGGCCTGCATT
Organism: Lygodium microphyllum; assembly: GCF_053477565.2. Classification (NCBI taxonomy): domain Eukaryota; kingdom Viridiplantae; phylum Streptophyta; class Polypodiopsida; order Schizaeales; family Lygodiaceae; genus Lygodium; species Lygodium microphyllum. The sequence goes on along the minus strand of NC_141160.1, from coordinate 24,585,502 downwards.
GATTTAAGTCGTTGTACATTAACATGACCAATGCGTTTATGCCAGATATCAATATCTGCAACTACACCGGTCCCATGTGCAAACATTGCTGCACTCAATTTAGGCATGTCTACATCCAATGTAAACATTCTGCCCTTCTTCTTTCCTTTTGCTATCAAGCGACCTTTATTTTTCATATCCTAAAATCTAACCTGCAAGCCCTGCTCAACCATTTGACCAACAGAAACCAGGTTCTTGGTGATATTCGAGACATAAAATACATCCAATAGGTATTTCTTTTTCCCATCCTGCATAGACAAAGGAAATTTTCCAATCTGCACAATAGGATGTGCAGTATCATCACCAGTCTCCACGAATCCTGGTTTTTCCATTTTCCTTGCATCCTGCATCCATTCTGCATGTCCTGTCATGTGGTTTGATGCACCTGAGTCAACATACCACACTTCCTTTCTTTCTTTTGCACTTGTCACAGAATTATTCATGTGCTGCACCATAAACAAATGCTCATTTCTGTCATCACCCTGTCTACTAGAAGATGCATAATTTCCTTGTTGCAATTTCCCCTTCATAATGTCATTCTGCTTTTTATAGCAGTCTTTAGCCATATGACCCATTTTACCACAGTAGTAGCATTCAACATTGTTGTTTGCATTTTGGCCTCTTTGCCATCCACCACGACCTCTTTGGCTCCCCTTGCCTCTAGAGTTACCACGTCCTCCTCCATAGGACTGGTTTTCTTGAGTTTGCTGCATATTCTGATTTCTACCACGTCCTCCAGATCGGCCTCCTCTACCTCTGCCTCTACCTCTTCCAGCATTTGAGTAGAAGACAGTTTCTTTTGAAGTTCCTCCTAAAGAAGATGCACCACCATTTCTCTGCTCCTCAGAAATTAGAAGAGCAATCAACTCCTCAAAATCAGGAAATCTTTCACAGACGGAAATGGATGTTCGGAACTGTGCATAATCCTTTTCTAGACCTTTCAAGGTCACGGAAACTAAATCATCATCTTCCACTGGTGACCCAATGGAAGCAAGTGCATCTGCAATCTTCTTCACCTTCATGTGGTAGTCATTGATGCTCATACTTTCTCTTTGCACATTGTTCAACTCTTGCTTGAGCTGCATTTTCCTGGCTTGCGTATTTGTGCTATACATTTTTGACAAAGTATCCCATGCCTCCTTTGGCATACTTGCATCTTGAATATGCACAATCATAGAGTCTGAAATACTGATAGATAGCTAGTACATAACTTTTCTGGCTCTCTCATGCCATCCTTTAAATGTCTTCATTTGCTGTTGATTGGGAACATAAAGGAAGAACTGGTTCTTCTTCATTTCCTGCAACGAATTCCCAATATCCTTTTCCCATAAGAAAATTAGTCATTCTAAACTTCCATGCTTGGAAGTTGTTCTTGTCAAGCTTTTCAGTGACAATCTATAAAAGAGAATCAGACGCCATTAAGAACACTGCAAAGAATTCTGTCACTGCAAAAAACACAGCTTCAGTCTCACAAGGGCAAATCTGCAAAACTGATGAAAGTGGTATTTGACCACACAGTCACTTTCTAGTGACGATTTTGCATCAACAGGCAACAAGGATGATTCTGTACCTCCCAATGTCTCTCCACACAGGCATACAATGCAATTTCTATGGTAACTTTTCACCGATCTGTAGAATAATGGTCGCACAGCATAAAACAGGGCCTTTTCTTAAGTCCGTGCAGAAAACTTCCGCCTCCAAAACAGGCCCTGAAATGACCTCAAATAAAAAAAACAGAGTAATTGAGGGCTAAAGCCCTCACCCACAGCATATACTACCCTCTTACTACATCATCATGGCCCTAGCAGCTTCCATCAGAACCCTATTCTTCCTTTCAACTACTCCGTTCTGCTGCGGAGTGTAGCTGTAGGTGAGCTGCCTACGAATGCCATTTTCAGCCAAGAAATCATCAAATTCATTTGTTACATACTCCCCACCACTATCAGATCTCAAGCAAGAGATGTAGCATTCAAACTCCTTCTCAACCTATGCTTTAAATTGCTGAAAAACAGCAAAGACCTCATCTTTTGTTTTCAATATGTAAAGCCAGGTATAGCGACTGTAGTCGTCAATGAAAGATACATAATATCTAGAACCTCCCATAGATACATTATGAGCTGGCCCCCAAACATCAGAGTACACTAACTGCAATGGATGTGTACTCTATCTTACATGCCTGACAAAGGGCAATCGTGACTGCTTACCGAATTGGCAAGCCTCGCATACATGACCAATATCTGAATATTGGAACTTGGGTAAACCTGTAACCAGTTGTTTCTTTTGCATAATTTGCAGCCTTTGCAAATTGACATGCCCCACTCTCTTGTGCCATATTTCCAAATCCCTAACAGTGCCAGAACCATGGGCAAACATAGTGAATTCAACTCTGGCAAAGAAGCAAGAATCATCAAGAGTAAACATTCGGCCATTCATGTGACCACGAGCTATCAACTTGCATCCATTGCCAAACTCTTCAATAAAGCAACCATGTTTATTGAATCTAACCTGTAAGTTCTGCTCCGTCATCTGACCGCGTCATCTGACCAACAGCAGACAATAAGTTCTTCGTAATTGAAGGGACATGCAATATATCATGCAAATTTTTCTTTCTGCCATCATGAACAACAAGAGGCACTTTGCCTTTATGCTCAATGCTATGCTGCGTGTCATCACCTGTGCATACATAGCCATGCTTTTCAGCCACCATATCCGTGAATCAATCACCGTGAGGGGTCATGTGATTCGACGCCCCTGAGTCAATGTACCACACTGCATCATCAGATGATTTTTCAGCAGCCTTATCTTTGATATATTGCATGGCAAACAGTCTTATCACCAGAGTCATCAACCTGACTGGACGTAGCATAATGTCCATGCTGCTTGCCCTTCTAGTTTCCTTGCTTCTTCCAGCAGTCCTTTGCAATATGCCCATACTTTCCACAGTAGTGACAATCCTTATCCTTATTTGGATTGTCTAACTGACGCTGCTTCTTCCATGAGCCTCTGCCCCACGGGAGTTAGATCTCCCCCTGCCTCGAAATTTTCCACCACCTCTTGCATTTGATGACGGCTGATTGCTATTACCATAGGATGCATTCTGCTGGTCTCCTCTCCCAGATCCATAGCCCATACCACGGCTGCCACGGCCACACTAATTCGAGTAAAAAACTGAAAGGTGAGAAGGATCGAAGCTTACACGCGAGCTATGGCGGGAGAGCAAGAGCAAGAAAGAGAGAGACAAGAAATGGGAACTCCAACAGTCACAATGTGTGACCGGGCCTTCCTTTATTCAAACTGTCACTAAAAGAATAAAGAATAAAGTGGCGTGACGGGCGCCCGCCACCTGCAGTGTGCAGTGGCGGGTACTGTCAGTGTAGTAATACACGGGGCGGCACGGCGGAGGCGCCTTTACCCCCAACAACCTCCCACTTAAAGGCGAATCTGCCCTAGTGAGAGAGAAAAGAAAAAGAAAAGACAGTACAAATGTACATAGGTGAGGAAAGGTGACATCTCATCCAACACCCATCAACCTCCTGAGAAAGGCAAAGCGCTCAGTAGTGAGGCTCTTCGTGAGCAAATCTGCAGGATTCTCGTCAGTGGAGATCTTGACAAGGTCAATAGACCTGTCCTCCACGACACCACGTATGAAGTGATACCTCACCTCAATGTGTTTCGTCTTCGCATGGAAGACCGGATTCTTAGCCAACTGAATGGCACTCATAGAATCCGAATGCAGTGTAGGTGTAGCATCAATCCCAAGGTCAGCAACTAGACGGCCTAACCATATGGCCTCCTTGCAAGCCTCAGTGGCTGCAACATACTCGGCCTCAGTGGTAGACAAAGCCATACACTTCTGAACCCTGGACATCCAAGAGATAGCCCCTCCAGCATAGGTGAATACATAGCCAGAAGTGGACTTCCTACTATCTGCATGTCCTGCATAATCGGAGTCAGTGTACCCCACGACCCCTGTATCCTGGCTGCCATAGCAAATACACATATCTGCTGTGCCCTTCAGGTACCTCATGATACCCTTCACGGCATCCCAATGTCTGCTGCCAGGTGTAGCCATATAGCGTGCCACAACACCAACTGCAAGTGCAATATCTGGACGAGTGGCTATCATGGCATACATCAAACTGCCCACGGCTGATGCATAAGGGATCTTAGCCATCTCGGCCCTCTGCTCATCTGTCTGCGGACAATCGGCCTATGATACCTTCACATAAGAAGGTAATGGACAGCCAATAGGCTTTACGTCCTGCATGCGGAAGCGCTCAAGGACTTTATGAATGTACTCCCGCTGTGAGAGATACAAAAGTCCCTGATGCCTATCGCGCTTAATGCGCATCCCAAGTATATGTGAGGCCTGTCCCAAATTCTTCATCTCAAAGCTCTTCTTTAGCTGAGATTTAAGAGCATCTAGCTCATCATGAGCTTTCCCTACTATCAGCATATCATCAACATAGAGTACCAAGATAAGCAAACTGCCATCACGGGCTTTCTTCGTGTAAAGACACGGATCCATAGCACTCCTGCTGTAGCCCTGTGACTGCATAAAGGCATCAAACTTATGATACCATTCCCTAGGTGCCTGCTTCAAGCCATACAAGCTCTTCTTCAACTTGCACACTAGGTGCTCCCTGCCAGGTTCTGCAAAGCCCTTAGGCTGATCCATATAGATCTCATCATGCAAGTCCCCATGTAGAAAAGCCGTCTTGACATCCATCTGATATAGATCTAAGTCAAGCTGTGCAACCAAAGCCAAGACTAAGCGCAGGGTGGTCATCTTAACCACAGGAGAGAAGACCTCATCAAAGTCCACACCATGTTCCTGCTTAAAACCCTTTGCTACCAATCTAGCCTTGTATTCCGGCTTGGGGTGTCCAGGGGTACTTTTCAGCTTGTACACCCACTTGCATGGCAAAGCCTTCTTGCCCTTAGGCAAGGCAACCAAATCCCAAGTCTCATTCTTATGCAGGGAGTCTATCTCAGACTGCATAGCCCTCTCCCAGGAGTGACTGTCACCCCTGCGCATAGCCTCATCATAAGTGAAAGGCTCTCCTGCATCTGTAATCAAAACATAATGCATAGAGGGCTGAAATCTGTCAGGTGGACGTCTATCTCTAGCAGACCGTCTCACCGCAGGCTCTGCTGCCTGTCTAACTACCTGTCCAACATCCTCGCCCTGTGGAGGAACTGCTGCAGGCTGTACTACTGGCTGTGCTGGAGCTTTAGGCTCCTCCTGAAAGATCACTCTGCGGATCTCAACCACCTTCTCAGGCTGCCTGTGCATCTTGTCTTCATGGAAGACGACATCATGGCTGCGTACTATTTTCCGCGCCTGCGGATCCCATAGGCGATAGCCCATCTCTCCTGACTCACCATAGCCAAGGAATATGCATTTAATGCTCTTTGGATCCAATTTACTCCTCTTGTCCTTGGGCACATGGCAGAATGCCTCACATCCAAAGACACGGAGATGCGCATAAGAGGGTGGCTTACCAGCCCAAACTTCCTCTGCAACCTGGAAATCCAATCCACTGGAAGGCGATCGGTTTATGACATGCACTGACGTACTAACTGCCTCAGCCCAAAAACTCGGGGGTAGGCCTGCATGGCTAAGCATAGAGCGCACACGCTCCTGAATAGTCCTATTCATGCGCTCAGCCAAACCATTCTGGGGTGGGGTGTAAGGGGCGGTCAACTGACGCTTAATACCCCTGCCATCACAAAACTGCTCAAAAGCATGCGAGACATATTCTCCCCCATTATCTGTCCTAAGGCATTTCAGCCTATACCCAGTCTGGTTCTCAACAAGAGCAAGCCATCTCTGAAAAACTGCCAAGACATCGGACTTCTGCTTTATGGGATAAGCCCACACTTTCCTAGAAAAATCATCAATGAAGGTAACGAAGTACTTCGCGCCACCCATAGACATGCAAGGCATAGGCCCACAAACATTGGAATGCACCAATGCCAAGGGCTCACTCATGCGTGGCCTACCCGATTTCTTATGCGTAGACCTATTCTGCTTACCATAAAGACAATGATCACACGAGTCAAAACATGCATAATCCAAAGGCGGAAGATACTGCAAACCAGATAACATTTTCATTCCTTTCAAAGACATATGCCCCAAACGGGCATGCCAAAGTGATACATGTGGGATAGAGCCCACTGCCAAAACATGGTCTACAGAAGACCCAGATACAACAAGAGGATAGAGGCTGCCAGCCTTGGCACCTCTAGCAAGCACAAGTCTGCCTTTGGTAATCTTCCAGGTAGAATCCCCAAAACAGACATGAAATCCTGCATCATCCAACTGTCCTGCAGACATAAGACTACGCGTAAGCGCATGTACATGACGTGCATCCCTGAGCAAAAAGGAACTGCCAGTGGAAAACTGCAACTGAATATCTCCACAGCCCACAATATCAAGAGACCTGTCATCTCCAAGTTTGACTGATCCAGATACAGTACGGTAAGAGTGAAACCACTCACGGTAAGGCGTCACATGGAAGGACGCACCTGAATCCAATAACCAGCACTGTGCATACATACTAGGTGTCTCAGTCAAGTGTGAAGCATCAGAAGAACTAGCTGCAAGTATAAACTCATCACCACCATCGGACTCTTCAGTCTGCGTGACATTAATTTCCTCAATCTTGACGTTGGACTTCGCAGGTACTATGCTGCGATCAGAGGACTTCTCCTGCACTTTATCTTTCCCCTTATCCTTGCGCTTCTCATTGCGCAACTCATGACACTGTGGTCTAATATGGCCCTTTTTCCCACAATGATGACAAGTGACATTTGCATTGCGTCCACGCGACTTACTACGCGACTTGCCACCACGAGATTTAGACCGACCCTTCTGCGAGTCATGGCCTCGGCCATTACCACGGTCATACCTGTCATTCCTGCCTCTAACTGTCAAAGCATGACTACCACGAGAGGCATCCAAGTTTTTGCGATTCACCTCTTCCTGAAGAAGAGCACTCTCAACATCTACCAATTTTAGAGTAGCACTAGAGGCACAAAGAGCAGTGCGGAATACATCCCATGACTCATTCAGAGTTCCAAGCAAGAAAAGAGGAGTTACTTCCTCTCCAAAGGTGATATCCTGCGAAGTCAGGTTCTTCAGTATAGCATGGAACTGGCTCAAGTGAGCAGACATAGTCGCATTATCCTTCATGCGCAGATCCATAAGCTGCTTCAACCAGTACATCTGACTCGCCGGACTTTTCTTATCATAAAGATTCTTGATCTTATTCCATAGATCCCATGCACTCTGTGCTTCCTCAAATACATTATAATGTACCTGTTCAGTGAGAGACAATACAATCGTGGACTTGCATAGCTCATCAAGTTCAAGCCAGTCGTCAATGTCCATAGTTTCAGGCTGCTCCCCACTCAACCGAAGTGGCTTAATCTGAGATTTCTGCACCAAAACCTGCCATATTTGACTCTTCCAGTAAGAGTAGTTGGTACCATCCAACTTTGTAATGTTAAAGATGGCACTATCATGCGAAGATGACGCCATTATGCAGGCTGGAAATGCCCAAACAGTCTAAAACTGCTTGCTGTTTTACTACAGAAACTGCCCAAAAATGACCAAAACGGGGTCCAAAGGGTGAGCAAAGTGTGCCAAAAGTTGCTGCCCACTTAGTACTAGGTGCGGTACACCAAATCAGGATATTTCAGCATGAAAAGTACACCTCAGTCCACCAATAACTGCTTGCTGTAATAAATTGCAGGTATGCAGTCTAGAGAGCAAACTGTCCCAAAATAGGATCCAATGTCAAGCAAACAATGCTAGGCCCAAAGCCGGCATGAAACGGACATAAGCAAGGCCAATGACAGTGAAAAGAACATGAGCTCAACACCAAGCATGTCAAAATAACATCTGCCAGTGAAAGGCACACCCCCAGACACTCTAGGCAAAGTGTTCCTGTAACTGCCAAAACCTGACACAAATAGGTATCTGCTCAAAGAGAAAGATCCAAATATGAGACTCAGCTCATAAGCATCCTGTGAACCAAGAGTACATCAATGCATATCCATAAAGATCGGAGTATGATCCCAAAGTCTCAATGTGTATGTAGCTGCTCAAGACATAAACTGCTTCAAATACATGTAAGTGCTCCAATAGCATGCAACTGTCAAAGGTCAAGAAAGCATGTAAAATGCTCCCACTGGCACAAAAGGCGTACAAAGCGAGCTCAGAAGCTCAAACAACCCAAGAGAAAGCACCAGTGATAAGTGACCCTGTCAATGCATCAAGCGCATCCGAGAGAGCATGACATACATGAAGCACCGGTCGTATTAACCATGAAGCAATACATAAGCCCAAATAAGCTCTCGGTCAACTCAATGACATCCAAATAGCAACCAAGATCAGTGATCAAGTAAGCCGGGAATGCTCAAATACATCCAAATCCAAGCTCCAAATGTCGGTATGGCATACACGAACCAAATAGCATATGTCACGAACCAAAGCATGTAATGCAAAAGCCTAACTGTCAAGCAGAGACATGAGGCATAGGCGGTCCACGAGCATGCCGAGTCGGTCCAAATGCCAGTGAAGACGGAGCTAATGCGAAGCTCAAAAGCATCCCATAATCTCATACATATGCTCCAAGTCGTCCCCAAATGTCAGAGATATCATGCCAAAGCTCAAAGCATACATCCGGTATCGGTAGGTAAGTGCCAAAGCATGTAAAGTACCTTCAGCCCACTGTTATTCCAGCATGTATTTACTGTTCTAAACAGTAGATTTCAGCCCCAAATTCAAGCCAAAATCATGGTCAAACCAAATGCATACATCCCCAATACATCCGGGTAGGAAGTAGACCGCATACGGGCATCAAACAAGGTAACCGGAGTAGAGTATAAGCATTAAATGCCAATGCCAAGTGTGGCTGCCCTGTTTTCAGCACTGTATAACAGTAAATAACAGTCCCAAATCAGCCAATATTTCAAGCCAAAATCATGGCATAATCATGTGCATACATTCCCAAGGCACTAGGCATCATGTAGACTGCATACGGGCATCAAATAGCACAACCGGAATGGAGTATAAGCAACAAATGCTAATGCCAATGGTGCTGCCCTGTTTTCAGCCTGTTATGACAGTTTATGACAGTCCCAAATCTGAAGAAATCAGCCCCGAAAGATCAAGACCAATACCCAAAGCTTGAATGACATCAAACATGAAGTCTATAGCCCTCTTGATCAAGGTAGAGAGCAAGAAGCAATGGCCAAGTGTGGAGCTGAAGTAGATGAGTGCTCACAGCCTGGAAAAAATGATGCAATCTGCCCTGTTGGTGCTGAACTTGCTGTTGCTCCACATGGGCTGAAAAGGGGGTAATGGGGGGCTCAATGATGGCCCAAGGTAGGCACATACCAAGCCATGAAGGCCCAATGCAAAGGGGAGGGAAGATATGAGCTATGGAGCTCAAGAAGAGTGGCTGCCCTTTGTTCCTGCCCTGTTTCAATCTGAGAATACACTCAAATGCCTGCAAATGCTGAAGCAATACCTCAAGGGCAAGGCCCTGATGAAGCTCAAGAAGGCCAGGATGGAGCTCGGGAAGCCGGGGAGAGTCGGGAGCTCAAGAGGTCGGCTATGGCTGCCGGGATGGAGACCCAATGCGTGAAGCGAGTCGATGCGAAGGTCGGGAAGCACCGAGTCGAGCTCGAGCAAGAGAATGCCAAGCTCTGATACCAGTTGAAAGGTGAGAAGGATCGAAGCTTACACGCGAGCTATGGCGGGAGAGTAAGAGCAAGAAAGAGAGAGACAAGAAATGGGAACTCCAACAGTCACAATGTGTGACCGGGCCTTCCTTTATTCAAACTGTCACTAAAAGAATAAAGAATAAAGTGACATGACGGGCGCCCGCCACCTGCAGTGTGCAGTGGCGGGTACTGTCAGTGTAGTAATACACGGGGCGGCACGGCGGAGGCGCCTTTACCCCCAACAAAAACTGCATCCTTATTCTTTGAACTGCTTGACCCTGTAGCTAAGCCAAGCTTCACCTCTTCATGAATCAATAATGCAACCAGCTCATTAAAGTCAGGCATTTCAGCCCGCACGGACATTGAAGTGTCAAAAGACTTGTATTCAAGACCCAAGCCATTCAAAGTCACTGCAACCATATCTTCATCTTCAACCTGTGAACCAACAGATGCCAGCTGATCTGCTATGGTCTTAACCTCTGTGACATAATCTTGTATGGATCTGTTCTTCCTCTCCATGTTATTGAATTTCTACTTCAATTGTATCTCCCTGGCACTTGTGGTTGTGCCATAGTATTTGACCAATATATTCCATGCATCTACAGGGGATTTACAGTTCATGATCTGCATCACCATAGCATTCGAGATACATAATGACAATCAATGTAAAACCCTGCGAGCTCTTTCCGTCCAAGCTCGATGCGCTCATCTTTGATCAGCTGTAGGATTCCTTTTTGGAACTTCAGGTTTAGCCTCAACACCTGTTAATAAATCCCAGTATCCTTTGCCTATCAGAAAGTTCTCCATGCGGAACTTCCATATTGCATAATTGTTGCTATCAAGCTTTTCTCCCACAGTTTGGGTTACATTATCAGTTCTATCTCAGCATTTGCCATGTTGTAGACCTTGCCTGACTACCTGCAAACCAAGATCTTCTTAACAGTTCAACTTTAGCCCGGAACTATTTATGACAGTTTTCTGCAATTAATTGCAATTAAAAAACAGGGTATTTCAGCCCACTGATAATCCAAAATAGCCCAAAAACAAGTGGCCTAACCTGTAGGCAAAACACTCAATACAAATGCAATGTATTTACTTCAGTTGAAACTCTTTCAACCTCACTGCCAGGATACATACATGCAGTCTAAAAACTATAATTCTGTGAATGACCAGTAGTTATTTCAAGCCCAAAACTGAGTGATATACATGTCATACATGTCCCAAACCTTCATAGACATCTGCTAGTACATGTAGCAGTCCAAGCATAACCAACGGGGCATAAGTCAGTGCATAGATAGCAGGTATAAGTGTCAAACCTTCTGCTTACAGATTGCAATCAACAAATTCTCAGTAAACCAAAGTCTATCCAGCTCCAAAATAGCCTCAAATCATGTCAAACATTCACTTTGAAGTGTTAGTTTCAATACATGAGCATTCGGGTAACTATAGGCATCCTGTCTTCATGAATCCAAGTCATAGATTGCATTTACTGCTTGCAACCACTAAGACAATGTCACTGCAGTAATTACCATCCTTAGAATTTAACTTCCATGATCACTTAATGCTCAACTCAATCCATAAAACCTCCAGCAGACATATCCCAGCAGGTCATACATATGACAAATGCCAGCCAAGTGTTATGTAATGCTTCAATGGAAGCTAATGCTTGCTGCCCACTATTTTGAGACAGGTTTCCAGCCTGTTTACACTTCCAGATTTGAGTATTTTCTTCAAGGAATTTCAGCTCAAAGGCATGAGAACTGATACATATGTCTTCCAGAGTGCTCCTAGGCTCCAATAAGGTCCATAAAGCATGTCAGAGAGCTTCAAGCTCCAACCAAGATCATATACAAGCTGCCCTATCACTGTTTACAGCTGGACTGCTCGTGTTTCAGATCTGTAGATCAGATCTTTAGCTCATAACTAAGCACACATCCAAGTATTAGTATGCCTAGACCTTCAACCACCTTCCAAGGTGTATATGCAAGATGTAGATTGCTTGATAAGCTCCCAATGCCTTGTTTTGCAGTCAATTATGTCTTCAGCCACAACAGGCGCAAACACGCAGACCTGTTTGGAGTATGCAGAAGCAGCATTCGATGATAATGATGATCATAGAGTACACTCTAATGCTCAATGATGCCCTGAGAGACTACCCAACAAGCTATAGCAAGCTCTTGCATAGATAGAATGCATAAACCCTGACACATACCTTGATAGAGTAACAATGGCAGCCTTTCTTCTTCATAGATACACTTTGTCTTCAAGCTTCAAGTCTTCTTTTCCAGTGCATTCCAGCAGTGAGCCCATTCATGGCTCTGATACCATATTAGCTTTCATGGATGCAGATAGAGAGAAACACACAGAGTGAAGCAACATGCTACATCTCTCTTCTTCACATTATTCATTCAACACACACTTTAGTGCATACACAACCTAAGGTCATAAAGGTCATTCACACCAGAAGTAGAACTGGCTTATTTAATGTACCTAACTCATCTAGCCAGACTAGCTGTGTCCAGCTCATGTCGGTCAAACACACATGAAAGAGCTTGATATTCTAACAATGTGCAGGTTAGGAGGGGATGGATGTCGTGCTGCTACATGCACACCGTGTGAAAAACTCTAAGAGTGCGGCTTCCTTATAGATCTAGAGAGCCAATGCCACTTTAGGCATTAGTGTTAGTGTCCATGGTTCAAAAATATTAGATTTTTGGACAAGTTTTAGTCAATTTTAGATATAATCTCTTGTAAAAATCCATAAAATTGTAGACAACTTCTAGATTAGGATAACACGTAAAAGAAATCATATATCTTTCACCTATTTTGAGAGGATTTTATGTAAAAAGAAAGATTAGTGAAATCACGCAATGCGCAATCACTATTTTCAGGCAGTGAACATCATTCTGAAATGGGAGATGAAGAGGGAGTGACCTGGCAAGATTCTGGCTGCCAAGTGTGCTGGAATTTTAACCCCCTTTTGGAGCCAATGGAAGCATCAGATTGGCGATCTGAGCAGCATAGAGGAAGATATTATTTTATACATGTTTTTTTCTATAAGAGTTTTATCTTCTCATAATGCAGAAATAAACTGACAGGCTTCATCTCTATTAGTATTCTTCTACATTTTCTATTTCTTTCTATGAGTATTCTTCTACGTCTTCTATTTCTTCAAACCCCTTCTCTTCCGTCTACTCCTCTCCCTGAATCTCCCTTCATCCTGCTGTCTGTTACCCCTGTGGTAGACTTTCGACACCAAATGCACCATCACCATGTTAGGGGAAGTTTATGCTATTATCAAAGGTGAATTTTGGAAGTTATTTGGGCTGATTTGGGGCTGATATCTTCATTCATATTTAGAGAATTGGCTATAGCAATATTCTTTTAATTCATTTCTTACTCTACAGAATACATATTGTCAAAATATGTGAGTATTATGTGCCCTTATGGCAGGGCAATGTTTGTAGATCATTCATTGACTCTTTAAGTTGAATTAAGAGGAGTTTTTTCTCTTATTTCTTGGCTATGGTAACTAATCCTTATCAAGAACTCAATTTGAAGCTCTCTTGAAGCAAGTCTCTTTGCCCTACAAGTCTTGTAATTGACTCATAAGCTTTTGTCCCTAACAATCTACATTTAATGTAATCATGCAAAGTTGATTCATGCTATGGCATCATGTATGAAAGATGGGATGTAGAGTTGTTTATGATACATGACAACATATTGTACTTGATTTTATAATTTGTGATTGCTTTTACAATAAAGAAAACAAGCTTGATTTAAGTTAGAACTTATGAGATAATACTCTTGTGATCTTTGCTAAGAACATGCAATTGGAAACTCTATTAACATCTTCAAGAACTTGGCTTGAAACCTTCAACATTTGTCTTATCTCTACCATCTCCGGAGTCTAAGATCTTGAACCCCCATAGATTCTCCTTGCTCAAACCCCTGTGATTGACCGTGAAGTACCTCTTGAACCTTTAATCATTCATTGTAAACTACTTATCTCTTGAAGACACATCTCTATCTATCTTGTCTAATTTTCTTGCCGAACCCCTGTGGTGACCTTCAACCCTACACATTGCAACAGTGCCATCCCGTATCTACATCAGTTGGCCAACCTCCATTCTCATACAAGCTGCATTCCATAACATTTATTTCAAAACCATGATCCAAGAGAGCTATGCAAGGCATCTCTCTTTCTCCCACTTTAACAATTATCTCTATTGTAGCACGAGTCCAATGTGTTCGTGAATAATGACTGCTTCAAATAAAATGAGCATCTTCTTCTTCATGTACTTTTTAATGGACACCCTCATTATACATAGCCTTCTCTCTATGCTTGTTTGCTGCCCATAAGACCAATTTCAACCACAAGCTTGCTATCTACACTCCCATTTAACCCATTTTCAACATCAGCTTGCTCCAAATCATCATTACATGTATCATCGTATTCCCTCTGAAGTTGTTTCTCTATGTCTTTGTCAACTTGCATCAATGCTTGCAAAACTTCACCATCAAATTGTCTTTTTCGTTTCAGCATATCAATGATTGCATCATGAAATTCACACTTCGTGATTCCAAGAACTTTGCCAAGTGTGAATTACACTCTACTACCAAGTATTCGATCTTTCAAGACCTTTTTAAGGTTTGTGGAAGTCTCAAGATCTGATTGTAACCTGTAACCGGGATGCTTGCCCCTTTTCTTCCCTTCTTCTTTCTTCTCTTGAGATGCATCCTTCATAATATGCCCAGGTATAGCTTTTTCAGCCTCTTTCTGCTACTCCATTTTACTTCATGTTATGCGTTTAGATGGGCCTGAAGAGGAAGGACCAATAGTGTCCTCGTCTCTTCTTCTCTTTTATTCCACAAGAGCTTCTTGATTATGAACCTCAGCCAAATAAGCATAGGCTCAAAATGAAGACTTTTTTCATGTAATCTAATGCCTTCATCCAAACGCAGGATTTTGCTTCAGCCATGTCTCCTTTATGAGCTTCTTTGGTCCTTTCAATTCTCTGTTGGGGGTAAAGGTGCCTCTGCCTAGCCACTTGTGTATTACTACACTGACAGTACATGCGGTAGACACCCATCATCGTCACTCTATTCTTTATTCTTTTAGCGACATATGAATAAAGGAAAGGCCAGTCACACATTGTGACTGTTGGAGTTCCCACATTATGAGTCTCTCTCTCTCTTGCTCTTACTCTCCCGCCATGGCTCTCTCGTGCAAGCTTCAATCCTTCTCACCTTTCAACTGGTATCAAAGCATGGTTGCTTGAGCACTCGAGCATGGTTTGTGACTCCATCAGCATCCCATTGAATCCCTACACCATTGGTGCATTCTCTCAGTAGCCATATCCGACTTCTTCGAGCTTCGCCAATCACTCCTCGACTTCTCGAGCACCTACCCAACCCATTTGAGCACACTTAGGGCATTCCTTCAGAGGTATTGAAGCATTATTTTGAGTGTTTATTTCAGTTTGTAGGGTACAGTAGGAAGGGGTAGCCATAGGTCCACCATTGGAGCTCCCCCATTTCATATCTTAGGTCCTGCGCCTAATTAGGCTTGACAAGGCTTTGTGTAGGCCTTCTTTAGGCCCTACTTGAGTCCCCCCTTCCACCCCATCAATTCCACATGGACCAGCAACATACCCAGCAACATCAATCTTGTTTGTGCCAGCTTAAAGACCTACAAAAATTCTTTTTTTACTTCAGTCATCCCTTGTCACTCATTGGAAACTTGAAAACACTTCATTTGGCACTTGGGAACACCCCCTTGATGCTTGGCATTGGTGGTTTATCATTGGCATTGATTTGTGGACTCATTGACCTCAGTCTAAGACTGTTTTCCACAGTCCACATGCAGCCACAAACAATGTTACATCAACACTTTATGTTTATGCTTGGATAGCATTGGCTATTTGATGCCTGAATGCCTATGGTTGATGCTGGATGTTTAAGGAATGTATGCCTATTGATTGCCATCATTTTGAGCTAATCTTGAGCTGAAAAATACTAAGTTTAATGCAATGAATATATGCTGGAAACTTCAGGGATGAAGTGGTTTTGTCACAAGTTTCTTATACCTATTGCAATCAGATTATGTCTTGGAAGCTTTACATGATGTATTGATGCTTTGGGGTCGACATAGAGCTTGACATTGCTCCCGCATGTATTGTTGAGCTTGAGCTCCACCTTGGTTAGCATTTTGGATCTCTGTTTGGATGTACTTTGGCATGTATTAGTCTATGCTTGACCACCTTTGACATTCTTGATGCTTATGTCACCTACACATGCTAGTTGCATTATTTGGACGTGAATGCTATTGGAGTTTTGTTTGGGCTTGACTTTGGATACTCTGGCGCTTATTTTTTGGTCTTGCTTTGGCTCGTCAGAGATTGATTGGGATTGTCTTCATGAAATTGGATGCTATCATTGGATACTTGACCGCTCATATGCTTCAAATGTGTTCTTGATGTATGACCTTGGATACTCCATTACTGGTGCTCTTACATGCCTTGTTTGAGCTTGGATGCTTGACTATTGTGACTTTTGTGCCATTGGGAGAGTTTATGTACATTGCCATTTGATAGACATTGAGCACACAAGTTATGTACTTAAGCTTTTGGATACTTGAGATTGGGATCTCCTTGTGGATGATGTATGGTTGATATGCATTGGTCCATGTAGATGTACTTGGGCTGATTTGGCTTTGTATTCACTAAGCAGACATCGACTTGTGTCAATTCTTGATAGTGGTATATACATTTTGCCTTGTTGATTGGGGGTGTACTGACTTTGTTGACAGACTTTGTCTGGCATGCTTGCTTGTTTATGCCCGCTTGATGCTGGTTTTGCATTGACACTCAGTGGTTGACTTGGAATATAGTTTTTTGCCTACTGTCAGCTCTCATTATACATTGTTACAAATTATTACATCAAGCATATATCTCCGGACTGTGATGTATTTTTCACACTGAATCATCCTACTTTGATGTAATTTTGATGGTACTTAGTGGGCAACATCATTAAACACTCGTTTCTCGCTATTTTGTCTTGGTTTTCGTGGTTTTTTTATCATTTTTTGCAATTTACAGCAAGCAGTTTTGAGCTGTCTACACTGTTTCTACTTGCAATATGGCATCTTCTTCCACTGACAGTGCTATCTTCAACATCACTAAGCTTGATGGTACGAATTATGCCTATTGGAAGAGCCAAGTTTGGTAGGTATTATGCAAGTCCACCCTCATCTTGTCTCTCAGTGAACATGTGTATTACAATGTGGTTGAGAAAGCACAAAGTGCTTGGCAACTTTGGGATAAGATCAAGAACCTCTATGACAAGTAAAGTCTTGCAAGTCAAATGTATTGGCTGAAATAACTTATGGATCTCCGCATGAAAGAGAATGTGACCATGTTAGCTCATTTGAGCCAATTTCATGCTATTCTTAAGAACTTGGTTTCGCAAGGCATTGATTTCAAAGAGAATGTCACTCTTGGTTGTTCTTACTTGGAACTCTTAATGAGTCTTGGGATGTATTCCGCAGTGCCTAATGTGCTTTTGCCACTACTCTAAAGCTATCTGAAGTTGAGAGCTCTCTTTTGTGTAGGAAGAGATAAACCATAAGAATTTGGATGCCTCTCAAACATTGTATATAAGGATGTACTTCGAAAGATGCAGTGATGTGCATTACTTTTTTGCAAAGATATAGTTTTTGACGACCCTGTAGAGTCACTTTTGTCGCAAACATGTGAATTGCTATTTATTCCATATTTGGTTTTCATATACTTCTTTTGAAGGTGGATAATTTTGTGTGTTTTAGTATTTATTTGACTTTTGCATATGCATTCCCTAGAGTGGGGCTATTACCCAACTTCTGAGTATAAAAAGGAGCTACAATGCATGATGCGTGCAATAACAACCGATGATATTATAAGAAGGAAGCTTGTGAGAGTTGTTGAGCGTTTGCATGATGATGTTAGTATAGACATTAAGCTACTAGTTTTTATCGAAGTTGTACATTGTGGATACACCCAATGCTTTCAAGTGCATATGTATGAGGTTGACCATAAGAAGAAGTTTCAAAGCTCTCATACTAATAAGATATCAAGGCATTGGTTTAAGTATGGATTCAAGGATTTGGGTTGTTTTGTGGCATTGCATCAATGTCTAGCAGTACCTCTTAGTAGATGGTTCATAAATGTTCTCTCAAGTATTCCTATTTTTGAAATGAAATGGCCTTTGTTAGTTATTGCATGTACTTATATTGTGATTTTATTCAAATATAGGTGCCAAAAAGAGAGGTAAGACTATCGCATCCCCTATGCCATTAGCAACAAGAAGTGTGGGATCAGCTCGTGCTTCACCCTTGCATGTTTTGCTCAAGGACGAAGATTTTTCTGTGTAGATAAAAATTATGATGTTTTAAACCCAACCTTCATGGATTGCTAATGGAAAGTAGGATGCCTTATACCTTTCCTTCGTGGCATAAACGCTAGAAATAGGCCAAATATGCTAGCATCTGAGGTTGCTTCACCTAAGAATGTCCTACTTGGTGATAAAAATGATTCCTCAAAAAAGAAGACAACTTTTTCTTTACTAAATCTCTTTGTAATGCTTGGTCTTTGATCCATTTTGATATAATATTGTTGTTTCTAAATATCATGTGAAGCAAGGATGTGTTTTCTTATGGTCGTGTATAGATGAAAGTTTAAGAGATTGGTGCATAAAAGATATTGTTTATATATCTAACATTATGTGTTACAAATTTTATAGATTACTTTTAGTTTTAAGTTTGATGAGAGAGAGAGAGAGAGAATAGATTCTAAATATTATGTGAAGCATGTGTTTTATAGTCATGTGTAGATGATATTATATGTGTATCTAGAAATATCTATTACAAATTTTTAAAGTTGTATAATGAGAGAGAAAAAGGGGGGAAAGAACTTCTAAATATTACATGAAGCATGTGCTTTGCAATCCTATATAGATGATATTGTATGTATATTTGGCATTCTTTACTACAAATTTTAAAAGTTTATAATGAGAAGAGAGAGAGAAGCTGCCGCAAAGTGGCCTAGCATTTTGTGTGCGTCTTCATGTGCGTGGAGGAATGCTAGTCCACATTATGTAGGCTATTGGCCTTATAGACGTGTTGAAATTCTTGATAAAAGAACGGTCTCTATGTGGTTATTTTGCCTTGACGAGGAATGACAAGGTATATTCCTACACTAGGTGTTAGACTTAGTATGTGTAATTGAATCTACAAGTCAAAATTGGGTATAAGTGTCCCCAAAGGTAGCTCTCCAACTTTTCACCCTTTCTTGTTGGCCATCCATGGAGGGACAATATTTATTAATAGTGACATTTAATGCCGATCTTCTTTAAGGATAGGGAAATGGTAAGATGAAATTCTTGTTAACGCACTTTTTGAACAAAACTAATTGGCCCTTGATATGCAATTGGTAGATTCAAAATCTTGCATCATAAGGTGCCATGGGCAAGGTGAGGTCTTTTAGGTCCATTAAGTATATCTTGATAGAATTGTCTCTAATCAAACACTTCCAAGATCTTAAACCCCTCATTAAAAATAAATCTTTGAATCCAATTTACATCCTTTTGAAGAACATAGATATGCTAATCTATCACTTAGCACATTGAGTAAGAATAAGGTCTAAACATCCAAACTTGATGGCCTAGTTGCTTAAATTTGTACTCATAGTGGTGAAGTTAGGGTTTGAGTCTTGCTAAGTGCATTAGTTGGCTAGAGATGTACGTTCACATGATATGTTCATGAATTTTTGGCCTTTGAGTACTTTGTTGACCCTCCTTGGTAAGGTCATTGAGGAGGATGTTCCCAATGCAATCAAGCTACATTGTTCTTTAGACTTGCAAGTTTCCTTATTTGTGTACAAGAACCATATATGACTTATAAATCCAAAGAAAAAGGTAATGCATCATTAAAAATTTGACTTATAAATCCAAAGAAAAAGGTAATGCATCATAAAAACTCATAACAAATTCGCATCGCACAAAGGCTTGTGTGCAACAAAGAAATATTGTGCCAACACATCCCATCCAAAGCAATCTATATTGGCACAATCACAGTAGACCAATATTTATTCTTTTAGCTTCAATAAACTCATGTACACATAAATTTTTTAGCTTTGGAGCTCATAAAGTAATTGTATTTTCTTTCTACTTTATATATTTTTTACCTGAGAGGACTTTTCTTTGAGGTGTCATTGATATAAACTTCTTATCTTTCAATAAGAATGGATAGATTGCTTTTCTTATACCATTATTAAACATTCTAGCTAGTAACCTCACGAACATTTTTTATGTTATCATATTACTATTGAAGTGGATGTGAGATTTGAACTCACCTTAAGCCCCTTTGGCAATCCACTACTTGAAATGAGCATCATTTATAATATCCATCATGTTCCTTTGAAGAATATGGAGACACAAGAATAGGAGAAATTTATAGAAATATACTAACACTCCAACTTTAAAAAGAGGACATTATTAACTAGTGCCTAAACTTTATGCTAGTGGCAAAACATAAGTGGAAAGGCTAGCATGCATTATTTAGTTGATCATCATGCATGCTCACATGATAAATTCAAATTGTTGAGACTTGCACATTCCCCTACTTCTAACCCATAATGAAATGATAGTGTGAAAAACTAGTAACAAATAAAATATGATATCCTTGGACATCTTAGATGGACACCTACAACATTGGCCTATCTTATGCCACTAGGTGACCAGGTGTGAATGTGTCCTAGGACCTTATAAATAAAACTCAAGGCTCATTCATGCACCTTATTACATACCACCACACTTAGAATCAAGACCCTAAACAACCCTATCCGCACATTCATATTGATGTGAGTTGGTGGCATGGAATGCCAACCCTTATGGTAGAGGAAATCACATTTGTTAATGTAACATGTAATGAATCACCTATTTTCAAATGTAATGACCTATAGCTACATAGGGGATGCATTCTATGTATTAATGTATAGAGGGGTTGGTTGAATTCTAAGATAAAAAATTGTGTAGAACCTTCAATATGAAGGCCATTTTCTACATAAGGGAAGGTAATTAGGGAGTGTAAAAATATCCTTAGAAAGATATATAGGGATGTGATATCAAAGTTTTCTATTGAGGTAAATACCAATGGCCCCAGGTTTGACGAGTACACATTATATATTTATATACATGTGAAGATAATTAAGAATAAGGGTAATGAAGTATCAAAAAAAAAACTTCTTATGTGCTCTCTCTCTCTCTCTCTCTCTCTCTCTCTCTCTCTCTCTCTCTCTCTCTCTCTCTCTCTCTCTCTCTCTCTCTCTCTCTCTCTCTCTCTCTCTCTCTCTCTCTCTCTCTCTCTCTCTCTCTCATCCATAGCCCATCATTTCCTCTCACCAAGTATTAGAGAAACTTTCGTAGAAGCTCAAGCTTTGAGTGAGGAGTGCATAGAGTCAATGCCTTTCTCAAGATATAGGAGTTGAGGCCTATCATGCAATTGATCCTTACTTCTCAAAGGAACACTTTAATTTAAGTAAAAACATGTGTTTCAATTAAGGGAGCCATTGAAGCTTGGCTAAGGGATTGCCATAGTCCAAATTTGGAGTGTTTGGATGGTCAATAGAGACTAGAATCAAGGTTAATTAGTTGGCTTTTCAATTTTCTCGAGAAGAGTTTTGGTTCATTTTTCGATGTATGTAAGGAGAGGGGCTACTTAAGCATAAGGGCAACTTATTTTCTGAGAAGTAGGAGGTTAGCCTAATTGGAAAAGCAAAGGGAGAGCTTGAAGTTCTTAATCAAATCAAATAAGAGCAAATGACATTTTTTGCTCAGTTTAAAAGTAGCTAAAGCATGATGATGTTTTGCATAGTTCATGCTATTTTTGCATACGTAACAACATTTTCTTGTCGATTATTCATTTTTAAGCTTCTTTAAGCTTCAAACTTTGATTCACAAAGTAATCCCTTTCATACTTGGCTTCAATGAACTACATAACTATTAAACCCTCTCACACTTCACAAGTCATTGAACTGGTTTGAAAAAAAATCCATGTTTGCACTGCAAGGATTAAGCAGGATACTTTGGAGTTGTTTTCAGATGTTGGATACATTTGAACTAAATTAGTTTGAACCACTTGGATAAGGCCATTCACATTGCAAAAATGTTGGATATATTTGAATTTATTTAGTTCATATATTTGAATTTATTTAGTTTGAACCACTTGGATAAGACCATTCACATTGCAAAAATTGTGAATTGATTATTTTTTCGCATGATGTAGAAAAATCATTTTCACACTATGAAGCATACAAATTGGTCATTCCAGTGAGTTTGTAATTTCACACTATAGAAAGGAAAATTGATTGTTTGGAAGACCTAAAAGGTGGTCTCTATGAAATATTTTGGGAGCTATTTTTGCTTGGAAAAGTGTACCAAAATGTTACATAAAAATCACAAAGGATTAACATGCAGTGGGGAGGGCTTGGGCCATTTTCATGGGCATCAAAATTTTGACCATTTGGCATTGTGTTTATCATTGGTTGGCTACCATTGTAACTCTCAAATTGCAACTTTGTTGGTCTTCCTAGTGGTGCGATTGACATGATTTTAGTTGCTTCTTGGTTTATATCTATTGTAGTGATAAGTATAACTTTATTAGGGAGGTGTTTGAGAACAAGTCGATTGAGCTTGTCAAGATTCACACATATGACAATCCTACATATCTTTTATATGACAACCATCTTCTAAACACTTGGCCCACTACAAACATTTGATGGGCATTTGACAGTAATATTCACTATTCCCTTGAAGCACATTGGCCTTTAAGTGGGAGGTTGTTAGGGTACAGGCCAATGGCCAAATGTTAGGGGCAAATAACCCTTGTGTATGTATACACTATATATTTATATATAATCAAACACAATGAAGAATAAGGGTAATAAAATACCCACCAAAAAAGTTGTGCTCTCTCTCTCTCTCTCTCTCTCTCTCTCTCTCTCTCTCTCTCTCTCTCTCTCTCTCTCTCTCTCTCTCTCTCTCTCTCTTTGTTTGTGACTTTGGAGCCCATAAGCTCCTCTCATTTTCTCAATAGCGACTTACCTAGGGCAAAGACTTGGCTTGGTTATATCGGCTCTTAAGCTTGAAGGTGAGCCCATATTCACCCTATGCTTGGGAGGTGAGCACAATTTGAGTTTCTTTGTGTTTTGCCTAGATTCTTACATGGCTTGTAATGCCTTGTAATGCTTTGTGTATAGATTCGATCCTAAGAGGTTACTACTTAGTACCAAAGCTACTTCTCTCTCTCTCTCTCTCTCTCTCTCTCTCTCTCTCTCTCTCTCTCATACGTATTATGAAGACTTACAAAAAACCAAGATATATATAGAAGCACAATGGTCTAGCCTAACATGCTCTCTCAAATACTCTAGTACAAGATATGCAAAAGGTAATGAGGGCACAAGAAAACTAGTGGTGGATACCCAAGGGGTGTTTCTTTCTTTTTTCTTTTTACACAATCTTGAGAAATGGGTTTTTGTGTTTTGATGATTAGGTTTGACATGGTTTCTACAACTTTCTTGCGTCTTGAGGATGCCGTTAGGAGCTACCACTTTTGGTATATGGTACAACTAGGTTTGACAAAGAGTTTCCTTTGTGTATTTTCTTTGAAGCATGTTGTATGGGTACTTTGAAGAATGAGAAGGAGAGAGGGGCAATTTTTGTGTATGCTAATAGCATTGGCCAGTTGTCTTCTATTGGTTAGCATGTCTAATTACTATAGACTTGCTTTCACCACCAAGTACCCACCTTTTCATTAGGGACCTAGAACTTAGGGAAGTGGTCTCTTAATTGTCTACGCTCACTTGTGGACCCAAGATAGATGTGTGGCTACATAATGTCATGAGCATAGTACACTAGTTCGGAGTGCCAGTTCTTGCTCTCAAGTTAGCTTAGTCCACAAGCTCAATGCTCACAATCGTGTGACAATGGCCAAGGTATCATTCATGAAAGGTCTATCAATCTAAATTCAAGGGCTACATAGGTAGTATTCTTGATGAACCAACCTAGCATAGGTGATGATCTTCTAAAATATCAATACCACTCTAGGTAGAGTGGCCCCAATCCACTAGGGTGGTACCCCTTGCAAGGGTTTTGCTTCCACCTATAGGCAATATCATTTGCTTATGGTACTACTTGGAGCTACTTGGAGAGGATGAGATTTGGATGGTGCTAAATGACATGGATACCTAAGAGTCAACTATACAAATGTTTTAGTGTCACGTAAATTTAGGGAGGATTACTTTTTCAAAAGGTATGTGAACATTAGGAGTAAGCCCCATTAATTTCTCCCTAGCTTGTCAAAAAAAGGAGAGGTATCACATAAGTGCAAGGAGGGTTGTTTTTCAAAAGGTACATAAACATTAGGAGTACTCCATTAATTTTCCCCTAGCTTATTAACATGGGGGTAGGAAAAAAGCCTTGCTACATACATACAAACATAGAGAGAGAGAGAGAGAGCTCTTAAGGATGGAGGCTTTGAGATTTATCCAAGTCCAACTTGTATTATATTGAATTACAAGGCCCTTAATCTTTAAGCTACATCCTACTAGCAAATATGTGGCTTCTAAAGTACACACATGCAAACAAAATTGTCCATCTCTTATGTGTAGATTTTCTTACAATAACCATGCCAAGTTTTAGATGGAAAAAAAGGGTACAATTTATATCCTTGTTTGTTTTGTTGTAAATAAGGAGTCGTATTAGTCTTATAAGGTCGTAAATAGAAGCCTCACAAATGGCATTCATCATTGAAAGATAGCACATCCCTTGAGCATGGGCAGCCCAATCCTAACTTTGATGAAGGTCAAGTGCTACTCATTTAATGACATATTAGTCTTATAAAGTCCTAAATAGAGGGCTCACAAATGGCATAAGATAGCACATTCCTCAAGCATGGGCAACCCAATCCTAACTCTCATGAAGGTCAAGTGTTACTCATTTAACGACTCCCTCTAGATACATCATATGGATGTTTTGCACATAATTCGAATGCCCAATACATGGATCCCATCTACCTTATGTGATCACTATTTTACTTAGTGAGCCTTTGAATCCTTTTGCTCGCTCTATATATATATATATATATATATATATATATATATATATATATATACATATATATATGCCTACTACAACTTGCTTAACTTATGGAACTATACACCACTTCCACTAGCCTATCACCTTAAATGCCATGTCATCACATCATTCTTCTTCATACAAAAATGTTGTCCTTAGTTAAAAACCCTTGGGAAGAAACATGGAAACTACCTCTTGATTTCACACACACTTATAGGGCTGGAATATTCCATGGCTCCTCCTCCATCTCTTACTCATGGTCCATCCCTCATAGTGACACTTTACGTGTAGCTAGTGGAGATGCAACTTAGTTGTTATCTCACATCCTCCACTTCTTTTTACAACCATGGGATACCCCCTTTTCGATTTCATCATGACCCTTTAGAAGGGAGGAAGGAATGTGAGAGATAGCTTGCAAGCATTGATTCGTGGTTGTGATGTGAACTACCTATTTCAACTTATGTAGGTTTGATGACATCTACAAGAAGGCAAAGAACTTCAATAGTCTCTTAGTCTCTTGCTAGTGGGATGTATTAACTATGCCTATTAATAAGGTAAAGAAGAGAAAGTAATAGTAGCATCATGAAGAAAGTATAATTTATGGAGGATAAACAGGCTTGTGGACGCAGGCATACACTCCATAAGTAGTCATCTCTCCTTATTTAGCTTTTCGAAATAAGAAAACACACATACGCAAGACGCTCTACCAGTACAAAAGAGGCTAGTGACCACTCGAGTCTTTCTGTTGTTTAGTGTTGCGCATAAAAAGGAGAATCAGCGCGTGACCTTGTAAATATCCTTTATGGATGGCATCGTCGTTTGTGATGTAGGCAACTGGTGCAGCTATGCTTACTTGATGAAGCTACTTGCAAGCATAAAGAATAGAAAATATGTATTAGGTGGAAACAGAAACACTTACCAGCCATTGGCTATAATACAAGACTTTTCTGGGTGGGTAACGATGGAGGCTTCAGGAACTCTGCGACTTGAGTACTTTATAAATAAGGCCCATGCTCTGATTCAGCATGTATACACGCTAAACCGCGTTCCATTTTCATACGAGCCAGGCAATGAGCACGGTATAAATTCTTATCGGATTCCATATGAAACAGTCATTATAGACGCATATAAAATGATCTAGAATTGTGGCGATTCGGTTATAACGGGGCGTGGCAGATCCTGATTGGTTCCCGAAGGGCCTGCGGGTAATACTTCATCCAATAGCATTGGTGCAGCTGGCTGCTGTGGGGCACGTGGAGGAGCCAGAGCAGGCGGGGCAGATGCAGGGCGGCTCATCCGCCTAGCACGGGAAGGAATATGATGATGATGATGATGATGATGATGATGATGGTGATGATCATGAGGATAATGATGACGACGATAACCATGACATGATGATGGGCATCCGCCTGCCTCTTCAGCCAGCATGGCCCCATACTTCATGGGGTGATGATCAAGGCAGTACACTGACCCATGATGATGATCCTGATGATGGCCATGCCCATAAAATTGAGCATGATCATGCCCTTTACTAATCTTCTTTCCCATTTTCTCCTTCTTCTTCTTCATGGATTGCCGCTTGCGGATGCCCTTGAGAAGCTTCTTGTAGTGCTTCTTCTCAGAGCCCTTCCTCTTCAGCTTGCAGTGTAATTTCATGTCAGTGGCGTGCGGTAAACAGTGGTGCCTGCGGCCGTGGCCATGGTAATGGTGATGGGGAGGTCTAGATCGATGATGCATCAGCTGCGCCTTGTGGCCACATGTTTTGATCATACGTTTGCCATGCTCCTGAGTATTAATAAGATGCATCGAATCAAAAGCTCGTACTGGAGCATCCATGGAGGTTTCGGAAGGAGAGGATGATGAAGAGGAGGAAGAGCTTGAGCTTGAGGATGAAGAGGAAGACATGATTGATTGATGCAGCTGGAGATTGAGCTTACAGATGAAGGAAAAGGAAACGATAGGAACGAGAAGAAAATCCGGTTGTTTATAAAGAGGGGGAAAGGGACTCGGGGAAGGGGAGGGGAAGCCGGGAATGCTTGCCTTGCACACCACGCCGCACTTTTTGCGGGGGACGGTTGTGGGGGTAAAACCCAACTTTCTCCGAGTGCTTGACTTTCGAATCAAATCCGCTCCTTGCGTATTGTATTATCTTTCCGACCGACTGATTGCCTGCTGATGTGTGTAAAGCTGTAAACGTTGAAATCATTGTTCTAAACGTGATTAATTTTCTGGGTGATGCCTAGTAAAGCGAGGTGAAAGCCTCACTCAAAACTCGGAGATTAATCATTATGCAAGAGTTGGAGATTAACTTGGAGGCAATGGACCTCTTAAGTCAGTTATGGCTTAACTTGGAGGCAATGGACCATTTAAGTCCTGTCACTACCCCACGTGGGTAATCGTCAGGAATGCACATAGACCACCTAGGGGAAGAGATAACAAATGGAAGCAATGCATGACCAACCCCAATGCCAAACACTCAACTACACACAGGTGTTGCAATACCATGAGACGAGCATGGCCGAAGTGGAGAAGGCCCTAAGGAAGGACCAAGCAACGCACAACAAAATCTACAAGAGCAAAGTGCTACAAGGAGGAAAAATACACAAGGTAGTGGTAGCTTTGTCTAATGACATAGTTCGACAGAAATATTGCGTTGCTAGTGACAGGTGTGTACCTGTATTTTTATGGGTTACCCTCCTATGGAAGACGGCTTCGCCAAATGTTTTGATGTGACATACTAAGGTAAGGCCAACCTTATCCAATTTAAAATCGTTGGCAAGGGCTTCTATTTGGCTCTCTTGGGATGGAGGACAAAGAGGGACTAGGTCCTTGCTTTGGTCGTGGGACACAGAGGCATTCAGAGCCTTGCCATGGTCTTCTTCATTTACCATTGACTAGGTGCTCATACACACCTCCCATGGCTAGTCGACCAGGTGGCAGCAATCGCCTCAACATTGGGCAAAGTCTTGTACGCACCTACCTCTGTCACCCAGGCTTGGGGACTCATCAAATTAGTGAACCATATATGCATACTTTGGGATAGAAGGAATACATTCAGCTACAGGATTCGTTGGGAATGGAGGTGCTCATCAATGTTAAGTTTGTGGCCTTTCTAGATGCATGCTGCCTATGCAAAGCCAATGGTTGTTTTGCTCACAACTACCCAAGCAAAACGACAAACGAGAGGCCTCATAAGCACTCATGGGGGGGGGGGGGGGGGAGAGGGGAGAAAGGACCGAAGGACGCATGCACTTAGCTTGCAAAAATCACCAAGGAGGCGATGGACAAAGACAAGGAAATAGGAAAAAAGGTTGGTGTTGACCTGCCTAGTTAGGCCAACAAAGACGGCAAGAGTAGCACGCCTCCCCCTCTCGCAAAACGAAAGTCACAACCTCATAAGGAGCCCGTGGGACCTCCTAACAACAAGTAAGCTAATAAGGAGAATGTTCCATTAAAGAATATGGACACTAGAGGAGGCACGAAGAAGGTCAATGAAAAGCCTTCAATCAAGCAACAAGCACACATACCATTGGTGGATCAGAATTTCTATGTGCCTTATCCAAAATCATGAAATGTTGGACCAACTGGATATGTTGTGAAGAAAGATAACAACTCTCCTCCAAATTCAAGTTCTACACATGGAATGTGGGGGGCTCCACCTTTGATTTTAGGAAATAGGTAATCTACGGATTAGTACAAAGGAATAAGCCCACTTGCATAGCTCTGCAAAAAGTCAAGCTTGATGCAGATGCATGTAAGGCCTTTCAAGTCCTGAACTATACGACCTTCTTTAACACTGCTGGAAGAGGTCGAGTGTTGAGAAACACATGGATCTAGAGCATGGTTATGGCAGATGGAACACAAAGAGAATGTTCATGATGACATAGACTAAAGAGACCAACTGTTACTCAAGTGAATTAGGTTCCAAGATGGAAGCTTGGACTCATAAACACAACCTTGAGTATGACACAAACTATGACTGAAAGGAAAAAGTACAATAGCATTCCATCATTGAATGATAAGAAGGTACATCACTTTATAGGCTCATGATGGTTCCCTTTTTCTCCACTGTGCTTATGGCATTCAGGCATCCTATATTTCAGGCATCCTTTCTAGCAAACTGCTTGTGTCTTGCCCTATTGCTCCATACAAAGAGGTTGTCACATGGGTGTGATTGCATATTTCTCAACACCCCTCCTCAATCACAACAGTGAAAAAGGCACTAAGTGTACAGAAGGCTGTCATGAGTAGAACCTTGCTAAGTGTGGATATGCTATAAACATGTAAACACTAGAGGCTACTGCAAAAAAGGCTAAGTGTGGGTACCAAAAACATGGCTAACATCTAGGGGCTATTACAAGGTCTCACTAAGTGTGTAGAGACTGTTATGCATAGGCTTACATGAAGAGTTTTATAAGGCATATGTTAGGAGCATTAATGGCAAGTATATTCAATACAAAGTTCTAGTGAAAAGTAGAGATAAGGACCAACATGCCCTTGTGATTTTCTTCATTAGATATGTCATGGTAGGTATACTAGATCTTCAATTCATTGCAGGTCTTCTTATCGATATAGTCCAGCTTGCTCTTTTTGATCTTGTACATGTACTTCACTTTGCTCTTTTGGTCCTCTTCTTCTAGGTCCTCTTGGTCTTCTTCTTCATTGATTTTGCTTGCATTAGTTGCATTAGTCTTTGTATCAATTTTCATGTCCATGTCCCCCTCAAGCAATGGTATCATCTTTGAGGCAATGGAAATGACTTCAAACTCTTGCACTTTCTCCAAGGTAGTAGGCATGTCTTCAAGTTCTTCAAATGAATACATTGATTGCTTTTTGGTGTAGGCAGTTTCATGTCCTCCGACAAGTGGGTCACAAAAATCTTCTATGTATTGTAGATAAGCAACACAAGTCATGTTACTCTTCATGAAGTGTATCCACATAGAGATATTCTTGTTTGTCATTGACATCAGCATCAAGTAAGTGAGATCAAAGCAGCAATGAGTTGATTCTTGAATATGTCAAAGGACACATGACAGCAGTGTGAAGGCACACTGTAGTATCAAGAGATACTAGAGTTAAGGATGATGATTCTTGATGTTGATCTTTTTCTTGATGAAGGTATTTAAATCTTCAAATCTTCCAAGGTCTCCCCTCCTCACTGATTTGATGCGCAATCGATGGATTTGAGTGGTGACAGCCCAATCTAAGTGGCAGGAATGAGAGAATGAAGCAAACTTGAAGCTTTGGTGCTTGTGGCTATGGAAGTGAGCTATGGATGCTTGATCTTCAAGTCTTCCAAAAACACTTCCAT
Organism: Lygodium microphyllum; assembly: GCF_053477565.2. Taxonomy (NCBI): domain Eukaryota; kingdom Viridiplantae; phylum Streptophyta; class Polypodiopsida; order Schizaeales; family Lygodiaceae; genus Lygodium; species Lygodium microphyllum. Next base: position 24,555,246 of record NC_141160.1, on the reverse strand, counting down.
CCTTGATTATTTGAGTTGTGGATCTTTCTTGAAACTTCAAAAAATCAATGGATTATAGTGTCCTTAGCTTGGTAGGAGAAAGAGAATAAAGATGAGGTAAACTAGAAGCTTGAAGTTGAAAAGCTATGGCTTCCCATCTTAGGGTTTACAGATCAGGTGACTGGTTTTTAGCTATGTGTGAGCTATAGGTTGAATCAATTTTCAATTTTTTTAAAATAAAAATGAAGCTTAAGTTATGGGTTTTCAAAGCCCTATCAACTTGAGCCAGATTGATGCATGCAGGGGAACTAGGGACAATACAAACAGATGCAGGTGCAAACAAGACATAAGTCGATGATTTTAAGGATGTTGGGTTTGTTGTACATCAATGTATATGCTCGAAGTGCTAGAGATGAGTGTTCTAAGTTAAGAATGTTCTCTCAGAAGAAAGCAAGTAAAGATATGTCCTAGTTTGAGAGAATCAAGGGCTCCAAGATGGGCTAGTCATATTTTGGCTATGGTAGATAGGTAAAGAGAGTGTGATTCAAGTGAGGAGATGAAGTTAGATACTCAACCTGAGCTAGAGAGGGACTAAGAGTCAGAAGAGACCAGAGAAGCAGTGCCATGCTCAGCTGAGCTCCAATGCCATGTTGAGAAACAAGTGGATCTAGAGTATGGCTATGGCGGATGGAACACAAAGAGAATGTTCATGATGACATAGACTAAAGAGACCAACTATTACTCAAGCGAATTAGGTTCCAAGATGGAAGCTTGGACTCATAAACATAGTCTTGAGTATGACATAGACTATGAATGAAAGGAAAAAGTACAATAGTATTCCATCATTAAATTATAAGAAGATACATCACTTTATAGGCTCATGATGGTTCCCTTTTTCTCCACTGTGTTTATGGGATTCAGGCATCCTGTATATCAAGCATCCTTTCTAGCAAACTGCTTGTGTCTTGCCCTATTGCTCCATACAAAGAGGTTGTCACATGGGTGTGATTGCATATTTCTCAACATCGAGGAGGCACAATTCTACTTATACAAGATGTGCTCAAGGCTAGGATGGAGTTCATGGTAGGAGATGGCACCTGCATCAAAGTTCGGGCAAAGTTAGGAAATGAAGAGCCAATATTTTTGCTTTATCTATGCAGCAAACTGCTCATTAAAAATGGCGAAACAATGGAGTATGTAAGGTAACAAATCCAAAATAATAATGCACTAATATGGTGGAGTAGAACATGATAGTCAAAGAGGGAGACTAATCACAGGGATGGGATCGATGGAAGTTGAAGAAAGGGAAGCTTGGTAGTTACTAGAATCTTTGTGTGATCTTTGAGATCTAGCAATCGTGGCCTCAAATGAAGAGAAGATGAGATACACTTAGGCATAACCAACACGTGGGGCCCACATGGAGAGGATGCAAACTAGACATGGCTAGGCAAAAAGATTAAATACTTTCTGTTAGATGATGTGATAGTCTCTGGCCATGTGATGGTATTGGCAATTTGCAGACTAGTCCTGTAATTAGGCAACAACCAAGGCCCCCGACCCCTTCCCCTCCCCCCCTTTTGACTCAACATCTTCTTTCTGGAGGACAAACACTTTGTAGCAAAGCTATCATAGACATGGAAGCAAGCAAGAGATATGGTAATCACCTTGGAGTACCATTGGTTGCATTGTCAAAACACCAGACACCACACAATTACTACTAAGGAGCATAGTAGATGAAAGGCCTCATTCAAGAGAAATATGCAAGAGCTAGCAATAAAAGCCCCCTCGGAAATCTTGGAAGCACTAGGTATCCACCATGGAGATGTGATACTTCATTACTACCTAAGGGAGATAGAAGACTTTCTTAGGCTGATGTAAGAAGAATCGGTTAGGAAATCCAAGGTCTAGATAAGAGGATAGTGGGAGCTTCTTGGAGACAACTTGAATGCTTTCTACCTCTTAAAATTGAAGCATTAGGGCCAAAAACATTTCAAAAATGGCAATTGTAAGAAAATGATTAAGCTACTAATTAGCTAAAGTTTTAAAAGAATGAACCCTCCAAATTTGACCATTCAAACATGATTGATGAGATATATATTATTCATTTAGGAGGTTGGCCATTAAACACCTAAGGATGTTAATTCATATTCGGGGTCACTTTTTTGACAATCATTCTTTCTTTTTGGATAGTTAAGTATTCTATTATCACATTTTTCCACCAAATTCAAGTTTGGTTTTCATCTACATTCATTTGGATCATCGGTCTCTCCTCTTCTATTTGTTTATTAGTTCTTAGAGATTATTATACTCTATCATAAATTTTCTCACCAAAATCACATAGACTAGTTCTTATCTCCAATTTTCTTTGGTCTTTCTTCATCTTCTCTTATAAACCCTTGAGAAGATGATCAACAATCAAAAGAATCTTTACCAAGAGGACTTGCACCACTTACTTGATGACTTAGCTATTGAGATATTGGCCCTCATACACTTGAAACGAGATCAACTTATCAGTTTCTTGCAGATTTGAGTGGGTCGAGACATCCAAGGCATATCTTTACTTCATTCTCACAAGTTATCCATTTGGTAAGATATTATTTTAACGAGATGCAAGCTTTTTGTTTTATCTCTTCAATTTAATTCATAAGAAAATAGTTAAAAGAGACTCATGGTGTTGACACAAACTAGTAGGGATACATATACTAAGGATGAACCTCAAGCTAATAGAATAGAAAGTGAAAAGATTCACCTTGATCGCTTTATTTGTTCCTCTCAGAAATCTAATTGTAATGCAATTGATTTTAGAATTGAAAGTATCACTATACTATTGATGCCTTGTCCTTGCATATATTTCTTCAAATGTAATATATCTCACATTTCACAAAAAAAAAAACCATAAAAATAACCCTTGTGATGATATATCTCCTTTACTCTATAGCATTCATGATTCTATTTATTTTTTGAAAATAATTTAAAGCATATTGTAGGATGTTATACGAAGTTCTCTACATTAAATAATATGAACTTTTGACAAGTCAGTGGAGTTAGATAAATAAATCATTAGCAGTCATATATATACAATAAATCTATGATAATAAATATACTTATTCAACATTTCTTCAATCTTTTTCTATAGCTCAAAAGGATAGAATATATTATTAAGCAAAGACACACTATATTCAATAACTCTTCAAAAAGATAGACTATCTTAAATAAAAATAATTTCGAATAATTAGCAAAAATGGCAAAAAAATATATTATCCAAACATATATATAAGCATTCAACACCTCTTGTATATTTTTAAAGTTCTTAAAGAAGATAGAATTCATGTAGCAAAGATATACTAGTGCAATATCTCTTAAAGAAAGTTCATTTTGGATCCAAATTATGCAATGATAGGTAGAAAATATAATAAAGGACTAGCCAAAAAAGTCCAAGTCTTACTATGCTTAAGATACTCCAAATCACCTATAATAAAATTCCATTAAGTGACACTCCAAAGTAGCTAACAATATTTGTATCAAGCCATATTAGATAAGAGTACATTAAAAAATCATCAAGAATAAGAGATATTTGATACAATACGATAAGGGGGATTGTTAGATGCCACTAAACCCCTAATCACACCATATCTTGTAAGTCTTATTTTTTTCCAAGTCTTCTTCAAATATGTTTAAGTGTTTGATTTTTCTATGATTTTTCAACTTTAGGATAATGGTCACTATTGGATTCAACTATGTGATAATGCTATTATCTTTAATTTTAATGAGATTTTAATATTATAAAAAAATTAAAAACAATAAATATATAATAATTTGAAAAAAAATTAAAAATTTTAAGAATATTTGGAGCTCATTTTCTATTTAAAAATTATTTAAAGCAAAAAATAAATCTTTAAAAATTAAAAAATCACCAAGAATAAAACTTGTAAGATACAACACGATTAGGAGGGTTAATGACATGTTTTTTTTTAATTTTTAAGACTTTTTATTTTTAACTTTAAAATATTTTTAAAATAGCACAAAAAATGGGACTTGTAAGATACTATGCAATTAGGGGGGTTGATAATGTTTTAATCTCCTTAGTCGCATCATATCTTAGAAGTTTTATTTTTTGTGTTTTTATTCTCATTTCTAATATTTATTTTTAGTATTTAAATATTTTTAAAACAACAAGTAAGCTTTGAAATTTTTGGAAAAAAATTCCAAAAATATTCAAATCACAAGTTATTTATTAAATTTTTGACAACTTAAGGTCTTATTAAAAATAAAGATCATAGCATTATCACATAATTGAATCCAATATTGACCATTACTCTAAAACTAAAAAAATATTAGAAAAATAAAGCATCTCAGATACAGTTAAGAAATACTTGAGAAGATTATGAAAAAGAAAAAAATATCTATTTCGTGTAGTTTTTATCATTTAAATATTTTTATTACTTTTTTTAATATCATAGGAATATACTCCAATGGTAGATTATTATTTTATATATGTACACTCACATCTTATAACTCATGATATAATAAAATAATTTGGATATATAAAATAAAAATATTTTCATTGTTAGAATCATATTGAAGTATATGAAGTTTTTCTAAATGTTTTTTCACAAGAAGTGCTAATGAGCAAGAGTAAATTATTAATGGTTTATATATTTTTGGCTAAAAAATACAATAGTCAATAACTTATGCAAAGTAAATATTACTAAAAAAAAATTCAATGGTGTACACCATCAAGCTTGAACATGTATCTAGAAGTTGCATTTTCTTTTTAAAAACTTTTAATGTGTTTACACTATTGAACTCGATCTTATATCTTTGTTTTGTTTTAGTTTGTGAGTTAGGTATACACAACTAGGTTTTGCAAGTGTTATTATAAACCAAGTTATGCAAGAGCTATCATAAGAACTTATATCTTAAACTTGTGTTATCTTGTTAATAACTTTAATGTGTCTCTGATATCTTTTAATGACTTAGAAAGTACCACTTAACCTCTCCATAGAGTGTCACTCAAAACTTGTTTATGGAAAGATGTTTGCAAAAAATAATCAATTTTCATTGCTTTCTCTAATGGAATAAAATTATATTTATTACTTGTATCAAAACTTATTATATATTATAGAGAAATACATTTATTTGGAGGCAAGTATATATCCCTAGCCATATAAAAATGTTGAAGCTGAGCAAAAATTCTTGAGGTGTATTCTATTGTTTTGATATTTTTCCCCTTGTGCGAGCCTTTGTAGGATGGTAGGATGGTAAGCTAATCATTTACAATAAAAGTTTTGGGTTTCCAAGTTTCACGTATACTTCTATTATAGACAATACGAGAGTTCATGGAATGAGAAAAATGCATTGTGGATGCTATAGAAAAAGAATAAAAGCACACATATTGTGTAGAGAAAGAAACTCAAAGAGAAGGTCAAGAAAGAGAGTCAAGATAGCTTAAATATACATGTATAAAAAAGAAGTCATGTAGTCAAATATCTCAATTTTCAAAAAATCGAGTATTAACTTGGGATCCCATCTTTGTCATATCTTTTGATAGATGTTGTCAATGAATAGGACTATTGGGACTGCTAAAACATGTTAGACTTTAGATATTTTAGCTACAAAATATTTCTTAATTTTCAAAATATTGTATCTTTTGACAACTTTGTTAGGAAATAGGACTCTCGAGACTACCAAAATATGTTAGACTTTAGATATTTTGGATAAAAAAGAGGCGAGAATTATGAAATGGACTCTAGTATCTCCAAAGTGGAGGAGACAACAATACCATATTTTGGTATACATGGCGTACACTCTTTGGTTCTTTTCTTAATCAAAGGATTAACAAAAGTACAAATTTTTCATGTAAACAAAAGAAAGAAGCAATCACATGTGCGCCAAATTAACAGGGGGTGATGATAAGTAAACAAATCTCAATTTCTCAGGCTTTTAAAGCTCATTTGTATTCTATTATAGCCATTGGAGATCCAAGACTATGAAGTGAGGGTCGAGGCCTTTCTAAAGGATGTTGTCACTTCCATTACCCTTGATCAAGTGCTTCTCCTCGATAGACCCTGCTCCCTAGATGAGATTAAGGAGGCTATACATTGCATGAATCTTGGCAAATCCCCAAGCCCGGATGGCCTCCTAGCTAAGAATTTTTAGAAGATCTGGGTTGTTTGTGGGACAAACCTAGTAGCCCTCCTTAATTATATCAAAAGCTCTAGCTTGATGCCCTCCTTTATGAATAAAGGATTAATCAAGATGATTCCAAAAGCACAAGATCACATAAAGTTGCCCAATTGGAGGCCCTTGACTATGCTTAAAGTTTCCTACAAAGTTTATCTAAGGCAATGGCAAGAACGCTTAAAATTCTATTCTCCAAGGTGATTCATGGCAAGCAATATGGCTTTGTGCATATTAGTGAGATTCAAGATGTAGTGCTAAATCTCATCCTATCAATGGACAATGCACTCATTCTGTAGTTTGATTATTATGGACTGGGACAAGGCATATGCAAGAGTGAATTGTTCATTTATATTGGTAACTCTTGCTACCATGAGATTTGATTGGACTGTTATTAATTTGGTTGCATCTCTCTTCAAAGAGGCGACATCCGCCACCATCAACATCAATGGCTCCCTTTTCCATAGCAGGGAAACTCACTGTAGCCAAGTGCTTATTGCTAACCTTGACAACAGTTTACATGGCCTCTCTGCTACTATTAAGCAATGTGGCATAGAACCAATTGGAAAAGCTACTCAGTAGTGTTCCTTGGGGTTACATCAAAATAGAGCAATTCAGCCACAAATTATCTTGCAAATCATAACTAAGACTAAGAAAGTAGGAAGGGTAAGTCTTGAGAGCTTGCTATACAAGGAGTAGGTGCTCAACATAGGGCTACTTAAAAGAATGGAGAGCTTTTAACCATGGATGATAATCATGAGGGACTAGATATCTCTAGCAAAACTGAAGGGGGTAGCTTGGAGCAATCTCAATTGGAAAGACATTGTCTCATGCTTTAGCATGGTAGTCAAGACTCCATAGTCTCTAAAGCACAAGGACTAGTAGGTACATGGCAAAGACTAATTGAAATATGGAGTGGAAGTCAAGAGAGTCCAATGAGGGAGACACTTCACTAAGTAGGAGCATTTGGCTATGCCCCTTTGCATATGACCCAACACATGCTCCAATCCACAGAAATCCAAAGCTTACCAAGTCTTTGCACAACAAAGGTATAGCCATATGGAATGACATATGGGATGGAGAGAACTCTAGATTGTTCATACTTGGGAAAATCCAAGATCAACATAACCTCACTAGCATTGAGCTTGATTGGCTCGCTGGACAGAAGAGCAAACTAGCCCATTTCAATAGCCAGAAAGAAGGATTCCATCCTAAGGAACCTTGCTAGCCTTGTGGGCAAACATCTCCACCAATGCAAGACTGCACATGACCTTAGGGCCCCCTCACCAACAATTCTGATGAATCTACACTAGAAGTGGAAGAAGGAATGTCCAATGGTTAGGCTAGCTACTCGAAATAGAAGGATTAAGTGAGTAGAAATCCTCTCTTGCATACAAAATTAATGCATTGAGATGGAGGCTAATTATCAAGAAGCTTCCCTTATGCACAAGGCTCACTAGGAGAATCAAGATATCACCCTTATGCCCCTTTTGTGAGGAGGTGGCTCAATCAAGCCAACCTCAAAATCAAATTTGGGGTGATGACACCACTCTTTGCTAGTTGTGATGGTTTGGATTCTAGTGCTTGGAAGCTTGTTAGCCTACTCAATGGACAAGTAATTCAATTTGTGTGGTCCAAGAGAAACAATGTGATCTTGAACAATGCTAAGAAGGGAAAACGTGACCATTGTATCAATCTATTTAAACTTGAGGTTTGTGTATGCTTAACATGCTCATGGAGAAACATTGAACCTATAAGCTGATGTATAAAAAGCTATGTTGTAAGACTTAATGCTTCGCCACTGTCGAAGGGTGATTGTGCCAAGCCACAAATCACCAAAGGATCAAGAACAAAGCAAGATGAAAGAACTTACGGAAATCAAGTGAGACTTCCTTAGAATGCTAGAAGGATGATTGTTTGAAACCAAAGCAAGACTTTTGATAGCACAAAAGTATAGGCTTGAGATCTATAAGGAGATATAACACTCAATATATACGTATGCCATGCATGTGCGTGAACATGATTGGATATAAGGAGTATAAGACAAATCAGATATGTAATTTAAAAGTGTGTTTGGCATTAAGAGTTGCCAATTGAAGTGTGTTGGGAAATTCAATAAAAGAAATGTGGCTCTGGATTAGTTGAATTAAAGCAACATTGGAGAGGTACCACGCTCTCATGATGTGCACTTGAGGCCTTAGGAAGCACTTTTAGCTTATTTCCAAGGAATTTTGGCACCTTGCCAACAAGAACTGCACTATCATTGATAGATGCCTTGAAGTACAATATGTCCTAATCCAGTGCCTTCAATCTATATGGGCACCTTTGCTCTTTATACATCCAATTCCATACTCTAGATCCTCCAAAGTATCAAGATGTAATCAAAATCTTTAGGCTACCCATGATGAATTTTAATATTCCAATAGAGAAACAGAACAATACAAAATAGAACAATGTAGTACAAAGCAATGTAGTGCCATAGAGAGACACATAGACAGTCCAGGAGATAGGACCAGAGGTCCAAGAGATAGACGATGTAGAAGTACATCCAATAATAGAAGAATTTCAGATGTTGCCACTTCTAGAAGAAAGAAGAAAGATGAAAGTGGGTGTTGCCCCATTCCCTAGCTGGTTGGAGAAGTCTATGGATCCTTCAAACCAAACCTGACATTTTGATAGTTGTTGATGTTGTCCCCTAGCTGCTAAAGGAAATTTAAAAGCATGCTGACAAGAAGATGTGGCCTAAGTATTGCTCCTGCAATTGCCACTAAGTCCAATAAGGTCCTAGAGCCAATAAAAGAAGTGGATGTAGCTAACACAGTCTTGGATCTTGATGCCCCAGATATTGGTGTTTAAACTGAAGGATGTTTTATTATAGATGCATTGATTGATGGTGGCTCATTAGTAAACATAATGAAGGATGTGGCAATGAAGGATCTTGGTGTGCAAGGTATGCAACCCACAAAGTGGCTTATCAGATTGGTAGACCTAAGAAGAAGTAAGCCTTTGGGAATTCTCCCATATATGAAGAAAAATCTAGCGGGAAGAGACTATTGGCTGACCTATCTAGTGGTGAAACCAAATTTCTATGGGACTTCATATGCTCTACTACTAGGAAGACCATGACTTTTTTGAAGCAAGAGCACAAATAAATTTGTTCAAGGGAAACTGTGGCCTTGGGCAAAGGACCCAACAGGTAATAGTGAAGTTGTATGGCTTGCAAAAAGGTGATGGGTCCACCTCTATTGAAGTCTTACTAGATTCCTCCACTGAAGTTACAGATGGTATATCAGTAGATGAAAAAGCTCTCAAATAGATATTTCCCAGGAAAATAGAGGCACGGTTCTTGATAGTGGGCATTGCAGGACAACTCCCAAAAGAAGCAAAGTCCTTGTTAATGGGTGAATACTTCCTACCTGAATCGGGAACGACTTTCAAAATTACCTTTGATTGCGAGATAGAGGCATGGATGTACTGCTCTCCTTATTACATGGCTATAATAGAGCTAGAGACAGAAGCAGAAGACAAAGTAGAGAGCTATTATTCTCTTATGGAGCCTCTACAGAGGTAGAGACAGAGTCTAAAGAAGATGATTATTAAAAAAAGAAGAAGATTATGAAAGAAAAGTAGAAGAATATATCCAACCAGAAGAAGATAGAAATGAGGAGAAAATCTTAAAGACTTCCAAAGCTGAAGATCCCATGCTATTGGATAGAATGACTTTGGTACCCTTCGGACTGGTGAATGAATCTCATCATATGCAAAGGCTTTATAATAAATGGATTAATCAAAATAATCCTTTCTTTAGTAGTGGCTCTAGTCTACTTAAACTATCCCTCTCTCAAGAAAGGATGATGATGATGCACATTGCCAATAAGTACCAATTCTGTAGCCTAAACAAAACTTGTGGTCCTCCATGTTATGTGATATTATTGGATGCATCCTCAAAAGATGAGTTCTTGAGTCAAGTGGTAACTAACTCTCAAACAAAATTAGAAATAGCCACGATACCATTTCACCATCCCAAAGAGCCAGCTGAGTCCCCATGGAAGGAAGAAGTTGTAGTTCCAATGGAGCATCAGAGGAGGAGGCCACTCTCTTGAATGAGTCAGATCTATACCCAAAAGCAATCCACGTGACCCTCATCCGCAAACTGGAGTGTGAAAAGTAATTAAATTTTCCTGATTAAGATGTCATTGAAGGTGGCATTGAACGTCATGTGAAGGTGGGTAGCATCCTTCCTGAAGAGGAGCTATTGGTCATGCTTGACCTAGTAAAGGAGAACTTGGATGTGTTTGCATAGTCGTATAAAGATCTGATGGGGATTGATTTCATTCTGTATCAATATCACATCGACCAAGAACCCAATGCCAAGCTATAAGACAAAGATAGAGGTGCGTGAATCCAAGTTACTCTACCCTAGTAAAAGCAGAGTTATTGAAGCTCCTAGAAGCCGAGTTTATCTATCCAGTGGCCAATAGTGAATGGGTCTCAGCCATCATGATAGTACCCAAGAAGAATGGAAAGTTGTAAATATGTGTGGACTTTTGCAAGATGAATTCCAAGACAAAGAAGGATCATTTTCCTATCCCTTTTACAGACCAACTACTGGAGACAATGGTTGGATGTGAGATCTACTCCCTCCTCTTGGATGGATTTATTGAATACAACTAAGTCCAGATAGAAGAAGAGCACCAATCGAAGACGACCTTTATAATAAAATGGGATATCTATGCTTATGAAGTGATGTTGTTTAGGCTCTATAATACCCTTGCTACCTTTCAAAAATTGATAATGGCCACATTCCAAAATCAATTGCATGATATTGAGGTATATCTAGATTATTTTTGTGTCTTAAGTCCACTCTGTGTGCATTGGGGACACTTAGAGCACTTTGATCAATGCCACGAGTATGGGATCTCCCTCAATCCCGACAAATTCATCTTAAGAGTCTCTTCAAAAGTTCTTCTGGGCTAGTTCCTCATTTTCCCCCTAAAACATCCTTTCCAAAGATTTCCATAAACTCTCAAGAGTTTGCTTAACTGCAAACCTTATAAGGAACTCATTTTTGACTTCATTTCAATTTGCCCTTGTCTCTTCATTCAATGAATTCCACCATAATCTTCCAGAACCTTCAAGCAGCATGTTGATCATTCAAAGCTTATCTGCATTAGTGTCCTTTCAATCTTGGTAAGCCATCCATTCCAATCTCTTGATAAACTAATTAGCATCCTCATTTTCAGTACCAAAGAAGGGTTCATATCCAAAAGCCACCATGCTTGAGTTAGTGTATAGGTTGGTTTCCAAACCTTACACTTTCCAATTGATAAGATTAGCAAGAGATCTTCAACATGGGAGTTCCTTAGTGGGGGCACCAATCTATGGTAGGTGAATTGGATAGTCGGCCTCTAACAACCCCTAAGACAACACCACAGAATAAAGATTAAGGATCTCCACTTAAAAAAACCCATGAAACAACACCACTAAACACATGATCAAATATTTTTGATCACTCACTCCTCACTGAGACTTCAACTCAACACTTAGGTAGATTAAACCTTCAAGCTCACAATTTAGCATTTTTAGAGAGAATTTGATGCTGAAACAACCATGGCTGAGACTCTAACAACACAAGATTTCAGATTCACACAATTTCCATTTTTTAGGGATGGCAACCCCACGTAGCAACTGCCTCACAAAGCGTGGTTTCCTCAAGTAATACAAAATCAGTTGTATATCCTTTCTGTTCTTCTTTTCTCAGAGCACACATAAGTACAAACCAAAAACACACGTATCCAAAGCTTTATACGGCAAACTTTCATGCCAATTCAGTTTTGCTACAAGCATTTTACTTTTGTAGACATTCCATTATTGCAACAAAACAGAGTTTACATTGATATAGCAATGGATAATCTTGATATTCATGGGAAACCAAGTTGGTAATGTAGATGTTGCTGAATTCACTTGTTTCCTCATAGAGCATAGAAATTGCCTCATGAGCACTACAAAAAACAGTTAATGACTTTCTAACTAGGTCTCGGATTGAGAAGCTTCAAAAAGGAAAGTTGTAGCCCTCTTTACGATCTATAACTCTTTAGAACGACTCAAAGCCAAATTCTTTGATCTAATGTCTTGAAACAACTCTCCATAGCATATAGTCCTGAATTTATTACTACTCTATACAACAAACACATAACTTCTCTGCTCAAAGAAGCACAAACTTGCAAATGGGAGGATGCTCTCTTTGATTTTAGATTATCATTTCAGCATACCAGCAGATGCATCTCAGCATATCTTCTATTGGTGAAGAGTTACAGAGCTTTAGACATTATGAGCTCTAATTCATCATTTTCCTGCTTTAGATGTATAGATCCTTTACTTTCAATCTTCTCTCCTGTACGGGAAGCCTCACACAAACAACTAACATACATCACTCTCAACACGAGATGAAGAACGACCCTTTGCTATCTTTCACTCATATCCATATATCGGAGCAGATCTGCACACTTTGTGCCCCACACAGCAATAGAAGAAAACAAGACAAAATGAAGACTCTTATTACCATCATTTGAAATTTGAGAGCTCACATCAGCCCATTGACTTCAACAGCCCTACCATCATGCTCCATGGCTCTGATAACTTCAACTTCATGGCCTCTTTCTTCTAAAAACTTGTTCTTCTTCTTTTGAGCATCAAATTTCTCCCTTTTCTTCATGCTGCAAGATTCTTCTCTCCCTCCCTCCCTCCCTCTCTCTCTCTCTCTCTCTCTCTCTCTCATATGTTGATTGTCTTGTGTAGAATCCCCTCCCTCTCTTCTTTTTTCCCTTTTAGAAATTGCTCACATTTTTTCTTTTTTTCCTATTTTACAAAGTTGCCCCTTGCTTCCCCTTAGTTGCTAGATGGCAAACATGCCCCCTGCCACATACAATTCCACTTGGGGACTCAAAATTAGAAGCAAGAATATGTTCCATGTATGAGTATATCTCTTCCTGCATGAGGCATGTGTCTCAAAACTAAAATATCACAACCACGTGTCAAACATGCATGGTACCACTTGGGATTTTCACCTATAAACCCGAATCCCACTACTAGTAGGTGTTAGAAAGACAAACAAATGATATTTGCATGTGTTATCCCACTTGACCCATGCAACATCATGTCCTCGGTTGCTCATTTCTCCCAACAACACGCAGATTATTACGAGAATAGGATATGCTGCTCCTTCCTGAGTTGACAAGCTTTATAGATATCTCCAATAGCTTCAGGCATGGAAGGCCATCAACCATCTCTCAACATGACAACTGATAAAGAGATTAGTATCCAAGATGTCCTAAGAAAAAATGCCACTGATGCTTAGTGCTCATGGGTTCCCATGTAGTGGCTAAAGCTTGGAAGCAATGGAACTTAGAGCCCTCACTTGTCGACTTAGAAAGAAACGGTGCCATGTAGTACACACTACTAGCCTCTATGCCTCACATGTGGAGCAATCACTAGATCAATTTGAGAGTCAAGGACCTTGATTGTGGTCACCGTAAAGAAGATTGCTCGTCCCAGTCAATAAAGCTGCTACATGGATAACAAGTCACCCCAAGTTGGGGGCCATAGTATACAAAATCTAGTGGAGCAAGATCAGGGCTCTAGTTAGTGGCAAAGCTGACATGACCGTGAGCCTAAAGCTTGATTGAGGTTATTCCAAACTCAATCTCTCTTAAATAAAAGGGCTTTTGAAATGAAAATTTCCTCAATGGGGGTCATATGATGAGTACCTCAACTATCCACAATCCAAGGAGTAGTGGAAGTAATCAGTTGTGATGAGTGGCCCTTTACAATCACCTTGTCAGGAGGTAACTTACAAATGTGGATGCATCTCGCATCCTTAAATGTTTTTATGGAGACAATGTAGGCTTCTACAAACCAATAGTACAAGCCATTTGGCATTGAGAATGTTATTGATTGTGATGGGGTTGATTAGGGGTAGTGTGGGTTTGGTCTCACTATTGCCCCTACTAAGGGTTGCCACCACCCTGCCTCCCCTACTGCTAGGGGTTGCTTGACTAAGGGGAGGGGGTTTGAGTCTTATATCTTTTTTTTTTGCCTCTTGCATTTGATTGACACTAGTCCTCAAAGTAGCAAGCTTTTTGACAATGTTTACAATACCAAATTTTTTTCGTCTACCATCCAAGTTTAAGAGATGATTGGGAATTTCCTTAGGTCTCACTGGCTTGATTTTGATTTTGGTTTTGGTTTAGTTTTTAATTTTGATTAGAGTTTTGATTTTTTTTACCACTCCCTTGCTGCCCCTTTTGAGAAGAAGCAATGAAAGCCCTCTATATAGAGGCTATAATATGGAATTGATCAAACAATTAAGTGTAACATAGTAGTGTGACATGATTGTTCTAGGACTTAGGAGCCTCATGGTAAGCAACTCAGTGAGAGAAGGTGCCGATACTCAACCAACTTGATTTTAAGTCATCATGGTCAATGATTTTAATGTTTTAGGGCTCATGATCCAAATTGATGCGACAGACTCCTATCTCAAGCCGCATTGCAGTCACAATCAAGTGCCCAATGCTCATATTTTAAGTCAAAATGTTGAAGCTATGAATGAAATTTGGGTAATAAATTTTGCATCAGCTTGATAATAGCAGGAAACCTCGTATGGAACAAGTGCAGGATCATGTTGGGGCTCCAACCCCTGCATAATATCCCATAGGTTTTAAGTCAAGGACATGTCTTACTAGGTTTGACCAAGTAGTAAAGTTTGATTCGTTAAAATGAGTCTTGTCGATAAAGGAATGTTTGGATCATGAGGAGGGAGAACCATGAGGTATCCAATGATAAATGGAATAATATGGATAAGAAGAAGGTGGTGGAGAGGGATAAGTAGTAGGTGGAGGAGGTAGGTAGGCAGAAATAGGTTGAAAATGTCCAATAGGTGTCAATTGATGTAGAGGCACTGAAACATGAATGTTTCCATAAAGTGACCATGGAGATGGAGGCATTATGACATGTAAGCCCTATCTAGCTATCAATTGGGGCACAACCTACATGTCCTAAGCCCAGACTGCCTCATACAAAGAGCCTACATTAGGTGTGATTGCAAATATCTCAACACCCCTCCTCAATCACAACTAGAAAGTACAAAGTGTGTAGAGGCTTTAGTGAAAGTAACACCTGCAAAGTGTGGGCACACCATGAACATGGCAAAACACCAGAGGCTATCGCAGAAAAGGCTAAGTGTGGGTACCACAAACATGATGGTCATCCAAAAGCTATAGCAGGGGCCTTACAGAGGCTGTAGTACAGGCTACATGAGGAGTTTTACAAGCTTATGATAAAGACATTTAGGCTAGACATTACAAGGCTAAAGAAGTTAGTAAAAAATTGGATCAAGGACCGGCAGGCCCTTGCAATTTTTAGCATTACTTTTGACATAGATATTCAATTCATTGTAGGTCTTCTTGTCGGAGTAGTCCAACTTGCCCTTTTTGATCATGTACTTGCTGTTCACTTTGCTTGCCGCTTCATTTTCATGGACTTTGCTTGCATTACTCATCTGGTTCTTGTCTTTATGGTCCCTCTCAAGCAAAGGTACAATCTTTGAGATAGTGGAAATGTCTTCAAACTTTTGCACTTTCATGTCTTCAAGGTCTTCAAATGGATGTACTAATGGCATTTGGATATATGTAGCTCCATGTCTTCTTGTATGTAGAGTAACATCTTCTACATAGTACAAGCGAGTAATAAGAGTAGTTGTGTCACCATTGATAGCATGTGTCCATATGAAAAACTTCATTTTGGTCATTGAGTATTAGCTTCAAATTAGAGATAAATCAATAGTGAGTTGATTCTTGAATGTGTTAAAGAGCAAAAGTGCCAAGAAGCACTGAATTAGTATCAAGAGATACTATGGTTTGAAGATGATGATTCTTGATGCTTGTTGTTGCTTTGCTTGATGAACCGGCTGCTTGAGTCCCCTCCTTGCTGGTGTGATGGACAAATCTTGCGGGTAAAACACTTGAATCCTTGCTTGAAACTTAGTTGGGAGCTCAGATCAGAGTGGTAAAATTTCAATGGAGTGAGAGGAGAGAGATGGAAGAGGAGCTTGAGCTTGATGTTGAATGCTTGATCTTCCAATCTTCAAAAATATCCAAAGATCTCCAAGAACTTCCCCTCCTTGATGTGTGGCACTGACTAAATCAGTGAATTTGGATGTTAATAGGGTGATCCAAGTAGCAGGAGTGAGAAAAAAGAAGTGGTTTATGAGCTTGAAGTTCAAAGGCTATGGAGTCCCTATTTAGGGTTCTACCAGACTACTATTAAACTAGCTTATGCAGACGATCAGCGCAGCAATTTGAGCCAATACTTAGTGGGGAGAGAGCTTATGAGCCATCCTTGAATTTCCCTATGGTTGTTGCAGAGAAGATCACGGTCTGTGTGCGCAGAGATAGCAGTACAACCTGATACAGGTGCAAAATTTCTAGCGAGCTCAAATTCACGCAATGATGGGCTCAATGATGAGTAATGTTGGACTGTGATGTACTAAGGAGCTTCACACGAGTAGAGGAATGTTTCTCCAGAGGAATCGTGGGCTGAAATGGCTTGTAGTGTGAGATCTAGGGGCTCAATCAGAGCTATGTGCTATTTGGCTATGGCTGCCACAAGCTTGGCTGAAGATGAAGTTGAGAAAAGAAGTCATACACTGACACTAAGCTGGATAGAGGTTGAGAGGAATCAAGAGAGGCTAGAGAAGCAATGCCATGCCCGACTGGGCTCTAATACCATGTCGAAATGAGTGGGATCTAGGACATGGCAGTGAGCTATGGTGGATGGAAGAAGAAGAATGAACTCATGATGATAGAGACAAAGACACTGTTTGTTACACAAGTGAATTAGGTTCCAAGATTGAGACTTGGACTCATAAATACAATCTTGTGTATGACTAACAATGACAAGATACTCAACTGTAAGTACAAAGCATCATGACATTGTATTCATTCTCTATGAAAAGTGATAGTCAAGTACAATGCTTCATAGTTGTTGGATGGGTAACAATCTTCCCTCTCTATGCATATGGGATTACTGCAGCCTGCATGTCCTAAGCCCAGACTGCCTCATACAAAGAGGCTACATTAAGTGTGATTGCAAATATCTCAGTAGGTGATTCTTTACAATAGATTATTGCTTTGTTACACCAACAACAACAATAACAATAGTTGTTTTCATAACAGCAGATACAAACTTGGTAGGAAGTAGAAAATTTGATTCCTTAGTTGTGATTGCATTGCAGGCAATGGTATAGGAATTGAATTAGTTTAAGGGTCAAAATGTTTCGGCCTTCATTCGATTGTATGAAGAATATATGTTGTTTCATGGGGCACCGCAGTATATGCATGGAGTCAGTATTTCTCTCGTTTGTCCATGCATCCATTGCATGATTGGATTGATGATTACATAGAAGAGATATTGATTGGGCAGCTTTTAAGAAAGCTTTGAGAGAAGAGTTTTTCTTGGAAGATGCAGGATTAGTAACTAAAAAGACATTTACAGATTGGGTTGAAAAGCCCAATAAAGGATTGGCTACTACAGCTTTGCTCCGTGAATTTGAAAGTTGGTATATGCAATTGGTTGCCGATGAGTTGTAATCATTGGAGAGTCAGAAAATTGATTTGTTTCTAAAGGTTGTAGATCTTGTATTGCAGAAGAGGTTGATTTATCATTTAGAAGATGCCTATTCTTAAACGGGGCTAACATGAGATTGGGCTAATGTAATTGAGGCAGTGCATATGTTGGTGTAAAGAGAGAGCGTATGAAATGAAGATGGGATACAGGCACCACACCTACTAGTGCTTAGAAGGGAGCTAAAATTGCAGAGCCAAGGTGCCTGTGGCTATGGCAGAACAGCCGGCTATACCTCTTGGTCTGAATCTTAAAGGTGATGGTGTGGATGAATTAATCAAAAGCATGCGTGATATTTGAGGTTGAATTTGACAAAAATCTATGCAAAGGTCAAAAAGTGAATGTGAGGAGGGCAATGTGGCCTGAGTGGGGGATGAAAAAATGCATGCAACAGAAACTGGTCTTCGGAGATGCATTTGGTGTGACAGCTTATAGCATGAAAAGCGAGACTGTACATTCTACCATGAAGCGGAAGTGAAAAGGTTAGTCTTTTGGAAAGATGAAAAAATGCATGCAACAAAAATTGGTCTTCCAATAGAACCAATTTTGGAAATGGTGGCATGCAGAAGAGGCTGGAAGAGATGGCAGCATGAACAACATTTGTTGCCATAGATGTAGCCACATATGGGTTGAGAATTGAAAGGACTGACAAAGCTCATAAAAAGGAGGCCTGGTTAAAGCAAAATCTTGCATTTGGATGCATGCATTAGATTGCATGGAAAAATGAAAAACAACAAAATTTGAATTGACTGATGCAAGTCAGAGTTTGAGGGAGAACATGATGGAGTGCACTAATGGATTCATTTTTAGCCTATGCTTATTTGGTTGAGGTCCATAATCAAGAAGCTATTGTGGAAGAAAAGAGAAGAAGAGATGAGGACACTGCTGGTCCTTCCTTTTCAAGCCCATCTAAATGCATAACACAAAGTAAAATGGAGCAGCAAAAAGAGACTCAAAAATCCATACCTAAGCATGTTATGGAGGATGCATCTCAAGAGAAGAAACAAAGGGAAGAAAAGGCACAAGTATCCCAGCTAGAGGTTACAATCGGATCTTAAGATTGCCACAAACCTTAAAAAGGTCTTGCAAGATTGCATACTTGGCAGTAGAGTGGAATTCACACTTGGCAAAGTTCTTGGAATCACGAAGCATTAATATAGGTTGACAAAGACATAGAGAAACAACTTTAGAGGGAATATGATGATGCATGTAATGCTAATTTGGAGCAGGATGATGTTGAAAATGGGTTAAATGGGAGTGTAGACAACAAGCTTGTGGCTTAAATTAGTCTTATGGGCAGTAGTAAGCATAGAGAGAAGGCTATGTATAATGGGGATGTCCATCAACAAGTACATGAAGAAGAAGATGCTCATTTTATTCCAAGCAGTCATTATTCACGAACGCATTGGGCTCGTGCTACAATAGAGACAATTGTTAAAGTGGGAGAAAGAGAGACTCCTTGCATAGGTCCATTGGAGATCATGGTTCCAAAATCAATTTTATGGCACACAACTTGTATGAGAATGGAGGTTGGTTGATTGATGTAGATCCGAGATGGCGCATGCGGGTAACAAACAATTCATCAGGGGATCTTTATGTGGTGTCCAAATGTACCCGTGACTATTGAGATGTTAGGGATGAATATCATTTTTTTGTGCAAGATTCATGTAATTATCTAGTGATTTTGGGGAAGCCCTATATTTTGGAATCAAGGCTCAAAACAAAAGCCTTGGATGATGGTTCTTCATATGCTCTCGGGTTCGGAGTAAAGAGAATACAAAGGTGGTACAGTTTCTCACTCTTTGTGTGAATCATCCCCGCAATCAGAATAGGCTATGGGATAATCCAATGCCACCTAATGCATGAGATTTTAAGGGTTTTTAGACAACACTACTATATGTGGAGGCTATGGTAGTGCCTCTAGGAAGATAATAATGCCTCCAAGAAAGGGGAAAACGGTGTTTGTGTCAGGATAGCTGGAATGGACAACATGTAGTCTTGGTAGTTTTAAGAATATTTTAGTCATGTGCAAGGCTGAAAAGAAATGTGTAGGATGGGTTGAAAAAAAGTTGAAAACATATGGTTTGATGGCTGCAAATGAAGATATTTGAAGGTTGTTTTTAGGGTTGGTTGATACAATGGCTAAAATTTTTGCAAAAATTAATGCTGAAAACAAGGCAGAAAAAGATGTTATTTATGTTGACACTTTAGAGATGTATGAAGTCATTCAAGAGTTTTCTCAACATGAGTGTTATGGGCTGCAATATGGGTTGCAAAAAAGGGCTGAAGCAAGGGTGGATACAAAGTACAGAACAATTGCAAAGAAGATTAAGCTTGTAGCTTTGCCTTTACCACCTGAAAGTGATGGGTTGGCTAAAAAAGTGACTCAATAGCCTAGTTTATGGCATCCACATAGAGTAGGACTTAAATTTACAGTTGAAACTTTACAAGAGCTGAAAATTGGTGATACAAGATTCCTTTTTCCTACTGCTTCAAAAAGAGCTTGTTTCTTGCAAATGTTGGCAAGGCATGGGAAGGCCTTTGCATTTCAGCCAGATGAAATTTGATGTGTTGATCCGACGGACCATAGTTGCACCTATGGTGATCTTTACAATACCCCATGTGCCATGGAATTTAAAGCCTATTCCAGTGCCTCGGGCATATTTGTCTAAGTTGCTAGAGCTTTTGAACGAGAGGATGAGAATGTGGATTTTGGAGCCTTCTTCAACTCCATATTTGAATCGGTGATTTACTATTCCAAAGAAGAATGGTGCTTTGAGGTTTCTACAGGATTTACAACTAGTTAATAAAGTCACCATAAGGAATATTGGATCATGCCTGATAATGGATAAATTTGCAGAAGCATTTGCAAGCAAGGCAATTTACTCTATGGGTGATTTATATTCAGGATATGATCTATTCTAGCTTGCATTGGAAAGTCGAGATATCACTACCATGAAGACACCGCTTGGATTGGTTAGGATGTATACACTTCCATAGGGAGCAACCAATTTAGTGGCACATATGATGAATGCTATGCATAAAGTTTTGAGAGAGTATATTCCTCAGTTGACCTTACCCTTTATTCATGATGTGCCGATCAAAGGATGTGATATCTATGAGAAGAATGAAGAGTTGAATGAGCATGGATATAGAAGATTTATGGCTGATCATATTGCTAATTGTGACAAGATTTTGAGCCATCTTGAAGAAGTGCATTTGACTCTGCTAGGAGAAAAGCTAGTTTTTGGAGTGGAGGAAGTATTATTTGTTGGGCATATGTGTGGACCATATGGGAGAAAGCCCTCACCAGTAAATATTGATGCCATAAGCAGGATGTGAGAGACATGTTAGAATGTATCCAAGGTGAGAAGATTTTTGGGTGCATGTGTCTTTTACTTGATATGGATTCTGCATTTTGCTCATGTGGTTGAAAGTTTATATCAAGTCTTGAGAAAATGAAAAAAGTTTTGGTGCCTAGGGTAAACAACATACGAAGGCAATTTAGAAGTTAAAGATCTTATTGATTTTAGCCCCAACACTAAAGAGAATAAATTATGAGAATGGACAGCCTATTATTATCAACGTGGATACAAGCCCAATTGGCATTGGTTGGGGATGATGCTCATGGGAATAGGTATGCCATTCGGTTTGGAGCAAAGATCCTCAATGAATGGCAATGGTGGTATTATCAAGTCAAAAGAGAGCTTTGGGGTGTAGTGATAGCCCTTAAGTGTGATAGGAAGTATTTAATGGGAGCTCATGTAGTGGTAGAGAAACTGATTGTCTACCTCTATTGGGAAAATTTCCCAACTCTCGATATTGCCATGTTACGGTGGATTGCATATATAAAGTCTACTAGCCCCTGGATAATAAAAAGCGCAAGGACTTTGATATTTAAGGACCTCTTCATCAAAAGATTTTCTAAATAGGTTATGTTGACAATCTAATCATTAAGTTGATGAATGTTAGCCAAAAGGATAGAGAAGAAATCTGCAACTATATCACTCGCATGTAGAGCCTCTATAAGACAGTTTTAATGACTGAGAGACCCACACAAAAATCTATCTCCACTGTATTCATAAACCTGATCTAGAACAAAGAGCTTTATAAGGTGCTATCAAGTATTTTGAGTCTGCAAAGAGACGTGCTAGCAAGGGTTTTTAAAGAACCCATACATTTAGATCACCTACTAAAGGAAAGGAATGTAAAAGCCATTCAGCTAGCTGGCATTATCTCCAATAGCAAGATATCCATAACTAATAGTGAGCATTCCACTATAGAAACACATGATAAAGGGAAGGGTATTGACCACATGCAAGAAATAGCGGGCCTAAAGCTAGAACTCGCAAGGCTTCAAGAGGTAATGATGCAACCCACAAGACTGCAAGTACAATGCATTCACTAGGAGGGTAATCATCTTCCATCTAAACCCCTAGACCTAAGAGAGTTTTGAGGACTCTACAAGGTATTGCAAGTTGTACTTAGCTCCTATAGGTCATACATAGGGAACCATAGGATTGGAAACATATTTTGTCACTTCCACCTCCAACAAAACTTAAGCAATTACATGGATTTTCGGGGCATCTAAATTAATGATTCATTTTCGATTTTGCAAAGGTGACCTCACCCTTAACAAATCTACTACGAAAGGATACTCCTTTTAATTGGTTTGCTACCTGTCAAGAAGCATTTGAATTTCTCAAACAAAAATTAATTGAGGGCTCTATATTGGCACCCCTGGATTTGACGAAGAAATTCCATATTTATCGATGCATCTATGTATGCTATAGGAGCTGTTTTATGTCAAGCTGATGACAATAAGGTGGATCATCCAATTTATTACGCAAGCCGTAATTTAAGTGATGCAGAAAGAAATTATACTACCACTGAGAAAGAATGCTTATCAATGGTATTTGCGGTGGAAAATTTTCATCATTATTTATTAGGGAACAAATTTACTATTTATGTGGACCATGAAGCGCTAAAGTATTTGTTTAATAAAGTTGAACTTTTGGGACGTGTAATTCGTTGGATGTTATTATTTTAAGAATTTGATTTTCAAATAGTTACTCGTCCTGGTAGAGCTCATATTCTAGCAAATCATCTTTCACGATTATTAACATCTGATAAGGAGGAAGGTGTGGAAGATGATTTACTAGATACATCACTTTTTACTGTGAAGATGCAAGTTCCATGGTATGTTGATATTGTGAATTTTCTTAGCATAGCTCATCATCCACCTGGTGCTGATAAATGATGAAAGCGGCAAATTTTAATGCAAGTACGCTCCTATGGATTATTGGGGGGTTATCTTTATAATGTTTTTCCAAGGGAAGGTATCTATCAGCGATGTGTAAGGGAAGATGAAGTCCATGTGGTTCTTAAGGCATTGCATGATGAGCTGTGTGGTGGCCATTTTGCAAGTGAATTAATAGCATGGAAAGCTCTATTAGCTAGTTATTGGTGGCCTACCCTATTTAAAGATGCTTATTATTACTACCAAAAATGTGATATCTCATCCTTCTAAGAGTTTTGATATACCTTTGACACCTATATTGGCATTAGTGACTTTTGAGAAGTGGAGAATTGACTTTGTGGCCCAATCGATCAACCTACCAGATATCGATCTAATCGTTATATCTTGGTATGTACTGACTATATTACAAAGTGGGTAGAAGCGAAAGTGCTTAAGACAGATAAAGCAATTGAGGTGGCTAAGTTTATGTATGATAATATCATTACCCATTTTGGTTGCCCACTAGAATTAGTAAGTGATTGAGGTTCCCATTTCTTGAATGGTCTAATTATCAAGTTAACAGAACTATATCAAATTAAGCTTCTTAAATCAATGCCTTATCATCCCCGAGCTAATGGCCAGGTTGAAGTAACCAATCACATTATTTGTGGGATTTTAACTAAAGCAGTTGCTTCTCACTGACGAGATTGGGATGAATGTTTATATGAGGCATTATAGGCCTACAAAACCACTTATAAGGTGACAGTGCAAAATACACCCTTCAATTTAATTTATGGAACTAAGGTGATTTTTCCTATTGACAAGAGTTGCCTACTCTATGAATCACCCTCTCATTACGATTAGGTGAGGTTGAATCTTTGAAGCAAAGGATTTTACAATTGGTGAGGTTAGATAAGGAAAGATGATTAGCTTTACAAAGCTTAGAAGTAATGTAGAAATATCATAAAGCATGGCATGATCAAAATATCAAAACATGAGAGTTTAAAGTAGACAATTTAGTTTTATTATATGATAGTCGATACTACAAATTCTTGGAAAGCTCAAAATTTGTTGGTTAGGACCTTTTAAGGTTGCTAAATTTTATGATAATGGTTCTCTTGATGTACAAGATATTAATGCTGAAAATGAGATATTTAGGGTTAATGACCTCTGCCTTAAACATTTTGTGACTTAGTTTAGTTAGGTATAGTTAGGTTAGTGGTTAGAATAATCCTTTAACTAATCTATATTTGGATTTCTTTTCTTTTGGAGGTTTTTAATGGGATGTAGGTATGGCTTTTCTATGGATGGATGCGCTTTACCCTTGTTTTGATGATGATAGTTCTGATCCTATTCATGTCGAGCCTTATAGTATTTTACGTTTTCAAATGCATAACAAGTTCTTATATGCACCGAGAGGAGAGGCATGTTGTGGTTATTCTTTTGTGATCATTCTTTGTTTGCAATACCATCCACCCTTTGGTTGTAGGCAGTGTTAATGGCATCTTTATGTGCATGCACAGCTCTTGTGTTGGCAGTGTCGTACTTACTTTTGACGCTATGGTACCACTGTCATGCAGGATGCTATAGGTTACACTTATCAGCGCCATGATTATGATAGTGTATTCTCACCTGACCGTGGTGTTGCTCAGTATAGGGTGGGTAGAGAATAGTAAGAATTTTCTCGATATCAAGTTGTTTTTTACCATTTTACTCCATCATATCTCGATGATCAAGTAAATGTTAGTTGTCCCTGTTGGGATTATATATGTTGGTATATGGATGCAACCGAGGGCTACTATTTAGGATGTTTACCAATGGCAGTTATGCCCTATTATGACAATGCAACTATAGCTCCACTCCATGATGTGATAGAGGTTTTTAGCGATGCACATTGATATAGACAGTCTATGACATCTGATGTGTCTATGCTGGAGGCTATTCATGAGCATCCTATATCTGATGGTTTAGTTGATAGGCTTGACTTAGATAGTGTGGATGATTTTGGATTAGGGTTACTGTTTGCAGTAGAAGATCTTAGGGAGTTTGAATATTTTAGTTTAGATATTTTATTTTTTTAATCTTTTGGGTTTTTACTTTCTTCCATATTTAAAAAAAATAAATAATCCTTGAAAAAAAAACTTCTCGAGTAGATGACTTTTTACTTTAGGATTCACACTTTAGTTTAGTTAGTCTTCACATGGTTAGGTAGTTAGTTGCACGCACAGTTGGGATACTCCTTCAGTAGGAGCTCATTACAAGGAAGCTTGACTAGATGACTGGTTTCTAAAGGAGTTTCGCTCTTTATGGATCTAACATATTAATGGTTTAGTGGTTAGTAGTTGAGTTCTATGTACGTTTGATGATTATTGCAATTTGCGAACCACTACGTGATTCTCTTTGCATTATCTTGGCATTGTAATATCTGCATACATAACAGGTTGTTTCATATCTAATCTATCTATTTATATTTGTTTGAAATAAGGGAAAGTAAAAAATATATAACTTGATTGAAATCATTTAGAGTTTTCTAAACCTAAATACTTACAGAAGAACCACAAAATTCAAATTTTAAAACACAAATACACCAAAAGATATATAACCAATTTAGTTTATATGAGAGTCCACCCACATGGGATGGGACTTAGCACCAGGGAGTGATTTAAAGGGGGTGATGTGTGTGCATGACATAGTGAATTTCATTGTATGGAAGTCTGATTAGGAATCCAACAAAGTTTTTCCCTATCTTTTTGTCATTTTTTTAAACAATGTGGAGTATTTGAGCAACAAGGTTCTCTCCACAAAATTTTGACTAGGAGTAGCATGGAAGGGAGATGTTGTGTTGGTGGGTCTCTTTGTCCTTTCATTTTCACAAGCAACGTGACTAGTATTATGTGCTAGATTAGATTCCTTAAGCAAAGTTGTAGAGCTGAAATGTTTGACCGTTCAATTAAGTGATGCATTCTTAGCCTTCTAGTTGATTCTTTATAACAAAACTTAAAATCCAATCCAAATAATAAAAGTTTAGCAGAGTCTATATATTTATTCTTCAAAAGACAAAAAGGAAAAAAATACGCCCTAAGACTACAGGGCTAAAGAAAAGAAAACACAAAAAGAAGATAACCATCACCTCTTTGAGGTCTTGGTAGGCTATAGGGATTTCCTTGACAGGTGCTCTGCATCCGATGCCTTGTATCTCTTTGGGGTGGGACCTTTTGGGAAGGATAATAAATGTATATACTCTTTTGGCATTGAAAGAAAGCCACTACTATTGTATATATATATATATATATACTCTAGACAGTATATTTTTTTTCTTTTGAGGTTTCGTAGCAGTGCTCGTGGTAACTGTGTTCGTGATGCTAGATGTTTATAATGTAGTTATGCTTGTGAGGACACTTCGCAATAAGTGGGGGAGAATGACAACGCCTAGAAACAATGCCTAATATTGCAAAACTTTTAACAAAATTGTACAAAATTGGCACATTTTTACCAAATTTTTACATTAATTCAATGTAGATGCGATGTGCATTGTTGATGTCTTTGGAGGCCGTGTCTCTGCAGTCTGGCAAGGAGATTTTAGTACAAGGAAGTTCTTGTACAACAGAAAGATGGAGTGCAATGTTATGGCCCTTTTGAGCTTGAAATAACTACTGAAATACATATGCAAGAATAAAGTCTAGAAGCAGTAAGTATGTCTAATTTGAAATGTGTAAAACGTTTGGAGGAACGGTTTGAGCATTTGGGAACAAATCAAGAGGACTTAGAAGCCAACCCAATGCCCTAGGTGGGAGTCTTCTAGAGATGTATTATCTGAAAGAAGATTGGACTTCTCAGTGGAGAAATGTGAAGACTATAAATGTGCTAGAGTGTCCTCTATTAAGGATTTTGAAAATGGAATTGGCAAGGAGAGCTCATCACTACTTAACAAAGACAATGTACTAGAAATAGAAGCATGCAAAATCATAGAACTCAATGTAGATGGGGGTAGAGCTTCTATCAAACACGAGAATTTCTATGGAGATAGTAGACTAGATTTTGGTGAAGGTATACATGATGTCAATGAAGTCTAGCTTGAAAGTAGGGATGTGCTTGTCGAAAGTGATTATGTTTTGGTGGTGGAGTATGGTGATATTAGAAAACATTAAGCAACACTGTTTTTACATTTGGCAAATAATTAAAAGGGGGTATCGATTATGATCTAGGGAGCTGTGTGAAGAAAGAAGGGTGACCGTGATCATCTCGAAAGAAGATGATGATGGAGGAAGAGAGATCTTTAAAAAAAAAATAGAAAGATGACAATTATGACCATTCTTCTTGATGTTCATCGATTGCCAACAAAGGGACCTGGCTATGTGATTAGTGTAACACCATGGCCACTGTTTGTCTTCGTTCACAATGTATGAATAAACATTGTCTCCAGATCAGTCTGAATCTCCTTCGCCTCATCATCATAATCACCATGGCCACAGCTGTGATGTGTATTGCTACTCACCACATCCAAAAGTAATCGATGAAGGAGGAGAGAATTAATATGCAGGCATGACATCATCTAGATGGACACGTGAAGGGCAGCATGGGTCAATTCTATTGTTTGTATTGCAACCGCTACTTTGCATCTTCAGTTGTGAGGGATGACCATTTCAAAACAAAACGGCATGTTGATGGTGGAGATGTATCGTCTGCTTTCAATGCAGAATTGCCTAGCATGAGCCTTGAGAACTAGAAAGGGGGGTCCCAACGATTAGGAGAAGGGGATGTCTAATAGGAAAAGGAAGATGCAAATGAGAATGAAAATCACAAAGCTAAAGCAGATGATGAGGATGAAGATGAATGGACTATCAAGCCAAAGTAGAAAGGGGGGACGCTTCATCTACATGACACCAATGCTAATGTGAAGAGGCATTTTACTTGCTACCACATAGTTTTGAAGAAGAAGAGAGATAGGAGGCTCCAAAAACATTCACATAGCCAAGGAATTGACCAGAATTGCAATTAAGAAGATCAAGAGGAAAGAAATTTCGATCAATGCCTTCCTCTTAATGATTATTGCCATGTCCTTTTCTTAATGTTGAATTGGAGCTTCAATATACCTACCTAATCTGAAGTGATAAGGTAGGAGAACAATTTTCTGCCTTCCAATCGCTTGACTTCGCTCTTGATTCCGTGGAAGCATGATGAAGATGTTCAATTATCCTTTCACCGTTTACAAGTCATCATCTCCAACTCTATGGAAGCCATAGTTTCAAGCTTAAGATTAATTACGATCAATCTAAAAGAGTTCTAAGGGGCCATTACTAAGGCAACCATAAAATTGGCAAATGGATCTCTTGGGAGATGAGA
The DNA here is from genome assembly GCF_053477565.2 of Lygodium microphyllum. Lineage (NCBI taxonomy): Eukaryota > Viridiplantae > Streptophyta > Polypodiopsida > Schizaeales > Lygodiaceae > Lygodium > Lygodium microphyllum. The sequence continues at coordinate 24,526,826 of NC_141160.1, read as the reverse complement.
AATGATGAGCTTGCGGTGCATAATGATTGGGTAGACTTCTTCTTGGCCGGGACTGCAAAGGACATGGCTTTTTCTTGGCCGGGATTGCAAAGGACACGGCTTCCAAAAACGTAAATTGATAATATGGTTTGAGATGCTTTATGGAATTTTCTTGGGGTTAAAGAAAAAGAAAATTAATTTGATGTTATTACTTTGAAACACTATTAATATAAAATATGGTGTTTTTGACTTTATGCAAATTAAGAGTTTTGACAAAGTATTAAGTTATACCATATGGGACAAGGAAAATGTTCTTAAAGGGAAATTAGAGTTGATGGGTTTGTGAAATGTTAGTTGATTTTTTTTGAATGTTTTCTTCTTAATAAATAATAAAATAACTTTATTATATAAAGGTAGAGAATAGATAATTTAAAAGGATTTTAATATGAGATGTATAGATATTTTTAGATAAACCGCCACTAGTTTGACAGTAGCAATTTATAAGGAGCTGTCCATGAAAGATGGGGAGAAGCCATAATTTTCTTAGGTTAGTATCCTAGTGTCCAATGTAGAGACCTAGCCATGAAGATTTAAAAGACGAAGTGCAAGATTAAGCAAGCTTACTGAGTTCTAGACATTAGATTAGTTAAACTACTACTAATAAGTGTCGTAAGTATCAAGGAAGGCTAGAATAAATCATAAGAATTAGTTACCAATATCACCTATTCAGTGCAACAACTTGTAGGAGTTGGCTTGGCAACCGAGTTAAAAGTGGCTCATTCTTTGGCCGGTCAACATCCGAGAGACAAAGTCACCAAAGTTTACTCAACTAGCGATGTGTAACTCCTCCTCAATTAGAATTTAATCTAGATACAAGTGGGTCAAGAGAGGTGAACTTCTAGAGGTTGGTTACGAATGGTGGTCAACACCCTATAGGAGGTTGGAGCTACGTAAGTGGGGTCATACTCTGAGGTTTTGATGGCACATCATTGCTTAGCATTAGTCATGATTTGGTAGCCCTCTAGCTCCCATTGAAGTCGAAGAGCATACCATTTCCTCAAGAAAGAGGAGTCGGTGCTAGCGAGCTATTTTAACTCCTCTATTTCTCTATTCATGGCAAGGATAGTGCTCTTGTGATAGGATGTGATGAGACATTGGTTTTGTGCATGTGCTATGGAGATCTTAGTGGCAATTTTTAATGAAGCAAATTATCAACATGAGATGTGAAGCCTCTTCCAGATATAAACTTTGTAAATACTTGAGCCAAGAGAAAGAGGACTTAGGGTTTAGTATAAAAAGGTAAGAAGTGCTAATGTAGCATCATTCTTTGGGCATTATCACAATTTTATCCTTCTTGTCTTTCACCTTCTTGTACTTAGTTAATAGCTCATGGCTACATTGTGCTATGGTAATGGAAGATGTACCATGGCATGGCCATGTTTGTAATTCAATTTGTTATATTTCTTACTGTGTGAAGCTTAGATTAATTTTATTTCCGGTTCATTTCCATTGTTAGATTAGTCCTTCTTTACATTGCTATCAAAGCATTAGTTTAGATATTGTTAGAAGTCATTTTCATGCATTAGATTTAGTTGTAGTGACTAGGGAGTAAAAACTGCAATTAAAATTCAATCTCACATGAGTTAGTTCTTCCATAGTCGTGGTCTGACATGGAGATCTGTCACAAACCATGACTAAATTGGAGGTTCTTGGCATGAACCAATGGATAATGGCAGGTTCCAACCAATTTGGCAACTCGTGACCAAGTTCTGGACCAAAAATTGGGGTAAGTTGGACAAAATGAGGGTTACAAGACTTAGTTTGGGTTAAACTTGAGTTACTTTTCAAGAATAGGGATTCTTCCCTTTTCTTTCAAGCTTTTCTCATGAATCCATGGCCAAGGACTGGATCAATCTCTTTCCCATGCTATCCACAATGGTAATGGACTCCATATCCTTGTTCCTTGCCTCTTCAGCTTCATGTGGAGTAGCAATATGGTGTACTTAGCATTCTTCTTTCCCTTTCCATCACGTTCAAGACAACATTGTGAATTGCACCTATTCTGAAATCTGCCATATCCTTGACGATAGATGAGCTCTATTATTCAAATGCTCCATGTTTGAGGCTTCAAAATTCATTGGCAAATGCCTTTCTTCAGTTTGGGACTAGATTTCTTCATATTCTTGGACTCTTCTCTCTCCCATGAAACCCTATTATTGACAATGTTGGATAGCAACAAAGAATCTCTAATTTTCTGAAGCAAATGAAGGGAGTATTGGTGGAAAATCACTCCTAGAGGTTGCTCATGCACGTGGTTTCAATTCGTTGACAACATTGAAGCAACATTGAAGCATCTTTGGGCATATATTGATCTATGGAAGCTTTGGATAGCATGCATCTTCAATATCAATGAAATTCTTGATTCTCTTTCCAATATTTGGAGTTTTTCAGTCTACATTGGAGTTTTTCATTACTATCTTTCAAGTTCTTCATCAAATAGAAGAAGATTATACCTTCATCACCCATTCTTGAAGCATGGGGCAATAATGGAGTTCATATGAAGCTGGGAGCTTATACTATATTGAAGCATGCTAAAATTGGGATTTCTATGGATCTTTATAAGCTAAAGATAGGCCATCATTGTTGAAGAATCTACATTAACTATATTCTTCACTTGCAAGCATGAGAGGTACTTTCAATAATCTTTAATCTCTCCCTTCTGAATCCAATTGTTGAGCTACATCAACTACATTCTTCACTTACAAGCATGAGAGGTACTTTCAATCATCTTTAATCTCTCCCTTCTGAATCCAATTGTTGAGCTAATCCAATTGATGAAAGAGGGATTAAGATGATTCAAAATTCCAATCTTTTTCTTAAATGCACTTCATGAACAATCCATTTAGCTATCTTAGTGATTAATCATTGATTCATCACTTAGGTAATCACTTCCAATGCCTCTAATTCTCATCCATTTTTCTCTAATCTTGACATTGAGCTATTTACCTCTTGTTTCATTGCCATGAATGCGAATATTCCAATGGCAAGCGAAATAAAAATTGTAAATTAGTGAGTCACTGTTGTAGGTATTTCTTACCTATCCCCATTCCATTTTCAACCCAATTTCTTCCAAGTTCTTGCATATCATGAAACGGAAATCAAATCTTTTTCAATACATGCATTTCATGATGTATTCTTAGCCTAGCATTGATCTGCCATTTCTATACCCATGAGGAAAAGTGGATGCCATGCGAGTTGGTAGGACAAAAGAGAGGCGATCCTCCCCTACTGACAAGGACCCTAAAGGGGAGCACAATCCAACTTGAGTGGGAAATTTGCACACCCCTCAGGTCTCGGATCCCATTCATTTCAAGTTTAGGTGCATGTACCATATCAAAGACACAAGATTTCAACCTTCAACATGGGGTATTTGGCATGGGTTACATGATGTAAAGGTAAATGTATGGCAACATAATGCAATGCAATTGGCAAATTGAGATACAGCTATGTTGAGAAAGATGTATGCTACTTGTGGCATTTGTAACTTGGGTCAACAATAAAGAGTTGGAACAAGGTATTCAAACAAGATTCCATTGATTGGATCCTTATTTTGCATCTTACAGTGGGATTATTCAATCCTTTGGTTACTTGTAGAGGTTATTCTTAGTGTTGGCAGATGTATGGATTTCCTTTGCAGGTCTACATAGTTGGTACATGCATGAAATTGATGGTACAAGTCATTAAATGACCAAAATAGATCATTCACAGGTTGTAGGAAATTTCAGACAGCTATAGTAAATTGCTTACAGAATTTTCTATACTCAACCATTTTCAATAGTTGATAGCTCATCTAAAAGGGGACATCCAAAGATTTATACATAGCTAAGAAGTTGGTCATTCGGATCATTAGAGCTCAAGATATTTGAGTTTTTCCCTAGGACAAGACGTCACCTATGGCTAAAAATAAAAGAAAGGAACCCATTATGGATACCATCAATGAAGGTTTTAGGGACTATCAGCTAGATATAGAGTGTGAAGCTTCACAAGAGGCTATTTACCTTGAGATCCATGATAATGAGTAGCTAGAGATAAGACCAATACATGTTGCAGGTAAACAAACAAGTGAATGGGGTTGGCACTACTCGTGTCTCTATTGATTCTAACAGTTTTCAACAACTCTCCAACGACATAAAGGATATGATATTAGGCATAAGCTTGTGGCTCTCTTGAGTGAGAGGATATTACCTACAGGTATTCCAAATGCTCCAAGTCTTCCCATTGTTCAAGAGCACTCAAAGACCACAACTCCCAAGGTTGTTGGGAAATACGAAGTTGGAAAGCCATCAAGAGTTCAACCTCTCATTTTTAGCCTCAATCTCAGCCCCTAAATCAACCCAAGACCTACACTAGCCCTCATGGATAGGATTTGGAAGATAAGACTCATGCTAACTCAAGGCTTGATGATGACACACATGGATGCCATCCTTTCTACAAGTCTTTTTATGGACAACCATCTATTATTCATAAATCTACACATGAAGAGAAAGCTAAAGAAAAATATTCTTATCATAGTCAAGCGAGTGGAGGTAATAATCCTCATGGGCAGCACCCTTACAATGGACATGGTCATGTGAATTCAGTTCAAAATTATTTTGGATAGCAATATCAAGTCAACAATAATCATGTAAGTAATCAGCCCTCTAGACAAGGCCCTTATTCAAATCAGTTTTGGCCTCATCAAATGAGTGGATATCAACCACCAATGAATGCCACAACAAATATACATTCTCCCATGTATGGACATCAAGTCTATGGACAGCCTCATGTTGTTGGGCAACTCTATCTTTCTGCCACAATGACAATTTTGCCAAATGGGTTTGTATATACTCATGGACAGCAACAACCATATGCTCATGGAGCTTGGAGTAATGATGTTCAAAAGCAAAATTATTTTGGTCCAATGGACAGCAGCACAATAATGGTCATGAGAATACAATGAGAAAATAACCATTTCTAATTTCAAGGGCAAAAATACATCCCCTATTGAATTAGAAGAATGGTTTGACAAGCTTGAGATGTATTTTTCTTTGTATCCTAGACCAGAGAATGCCAAGATTAAATTTGTAGCCCTACATTTGGATGGATATGCATACACATGGTGGCGATACATGTCGAGGATTGGTAATGAATTCTTGACATGGGATGAATTAAACAGGGCAATGATCGAAGTTTTCGTGTCTCCTATTGAGAAAGAGAAGTTAGAGAAGGGCATTAACGATTAGAGATTATTCTAACCAATTCCTTAATCTCTCCATGTATGTGGATGGAGTATTTGACAATACCAAGCTAAATAAGTATATATTTGGGCTTCAATCTTCTCTATCTTTAGAAGTGGGAGCAATGAAACCATCCTCTTTACAAGTTGCCATACAATTGGCTAAAAGGTATGGTAAAAAAAAATAAGAGTTTTCAACAAAGAACAGAGCAATATTTTCGGCCAAACCAATCCACTAGAATAGCTGCAAATTCTAGGCAAACAAAGACTAAATTTCAATAAGGAAGAAAGCCAACAAATGCCTACAGCAAGATTCCTACATTTCCTTCTGTTTATGGATCAAAAAAGGGCAGAAATTTCAAATTTAATGCTAAAAATAGAACAGATGGAAAGAGGACTGAAATTGGTGGAAAAACTCAGCTCCTATGGTGCAAGAAAAGCATGTGTCTAATGATAAGCTAAAGGACTTGTATGCAAAAGGTCTATGCTTCAAATGTGGGGAGAAATGGTCTCCTGACCACAAGACAAAATGCAAAGCCAAAAAATGTCAAAGTGAGCATGATCTTTGAAGAGGAATTGGATGTTGAGACAAATGAAAGCAGTCTATCTTAGCTTGAGAGCTTACCTACTCTTGAGGAGATGTAGGACCATGATGATGATTGCCATGAAGAATTCTATGACCCTACGGATGGTTTTCCGTTGGTTTTCCATTCAACCTGGGTGGTTACTACATGAATGATCCTTGGACAAATTTGGATTCATTGAAGATTTGTTCTATCTCTCATGATGCATGGAATGGTTTCAAAGGGGACAATATATTACGCCTTAAAGGTTACATTAATTGCTCATATTCTCATTGATACCAAAAAACCTTCACGCGAGTCTTTGAAGCCATGAGTTGTTGACTACCTTGTATCTAGGTACATGATAGAAAAATAGATTATATTAATCAATAGCTTCTTAGGGGCAGGAAACATGCCCTCACATCAATGAAAAATTTCACAAATGATTGTATTATACAAGAGTAAGTGCATAACAAGTAACTGTACCATGTAACGTAGATATGATTTGTGGTTCCACTACTTGGTACAAGCACTACTTCTTGCTTGCTGTAACAAATGTACTTTACTTTTTTATTTTACATTTACAATAGACATCCAAGGATAAATTCGTAGGTTATCTAGAAACAAGATATAATTCACCATATTAAAGCCATGTCAAAACGATATATGCCTCTATGAAAGACATTCCATTATTCAGCAAAAAAAGAACAATATGAATGAGATGCCCTAAGATAGTGTGAAGTGAAGTCAATAACTAGTACTATATCATGATTTACATGGTGCCACAAATTATTCATGTGGAAGTTGGCTCCATTTCCTCAAAGGGGCACATGGCCAACTCCCCTCCAGGATGCTTGCAAACAAGCTCATTCATCTCTTCAAAGGAAACCCTGCTTGTTAGATTTGTATTCATCATTTTTTCTTCAAAAATTTGAGACAAGTGTCTTATCATTTGAAAGGAGGGAGTAATAGCTTTTGTTAAGTCAAAGTAGTTTGAGGTATCCTCATAGAATTGACAGATCTCCCTTAGCACCCATCCCAATGCATAAACATTTGACATGGGTGTATAACAGTCCTTCAATGCTATATCTTCTAACTTAGGGGCTAGCCATTTCCTTCGTGCATGATCTACTTTGCAGTGATTTAATTTTGTTGCATATGTTTCATCATCCTTATGACACTCTCTAGGTGGCTTTGCAAATGCCCTTTGTTGCTCTAAGAAATCCAGAGCCTTGCCTCAGTTTATTATTCCCACACGAAACACTTTACCAACAAAATCCAAAATAGTATTTCTTGGATATAAATCTGTGTGCATCCACCTCGCTTTGTGTAGCTGAGATATTCCCAAAATTAAAGCATGCATAAGAGACAATACACATTTGCAAAATATAGTGATTCATCATATTTGATCACTTGTTAAACGACTATCTTCATCACGCCTTCTCTTGCCCCTGCATGGGTGAAAAAATCTTGTGAATTGTCCATGCAATGAAGGGAGCTGGGTCATGAAGTCCCCAAGGCTACCTCCATTAAAGTACACTGTAATTGTTGTTGAAGATTAGAGTTGGAAGAATGAGAGAGTGTGCACAAGAGGGAGAGAGAGAGCTCAAGTACAAGAATAAGAACTTGCTTGGTTAGTTGTTCAAGGTACAACTAGTACACTCTCCTCCTCATTGAGTGTGTACTTTAGGCTGTTTATATAGCCTCTGGAGCAGTTAGGGTTAGAGTTTTCCTTTGTTCCACTATCCTTCAGTCCATTTACACCTAGCTACCCTTATCCTCTCCAGCATAAGGAGAGTTCCCATGCTTACTTCACAACACCCTCCCTCAATGCCAGGTGGCATTGGATAAAGCGTGATAGGATGCCCCCCCTTAATCCACAATGAGATGCCTTTATAAATCAGGCTACAAAAGAAAGTTATAGGTAGAGAATGTTACAAGACTCAAAAAATTTGGTCATTTGTGGATTGGGAGGAAAGTTGGCCTCCAATTCCTTAGTTACTTATGGAACACTGGGACACTTACTAGTGTCTTTTTTCATTTATTGCACTTCATTTTGTCAGGATATTTCTTCCAGCAATTGCTAACAATATGCCCTTTTTTGTGACAGAAGGAGCACTTAGTAGAAGCTATATGGACTAACACTTGCTTAAGGAAGTAAATGTTGAAGTCCCTTCAGTATGGTTTCTCTTGTCTTCATCCAAGCATGATTGGATGGTACTTGCCAAGGTTGGGTTTGGGATATTAGTTAGGATAGTCACAAGGGTTGGAAAGACCTTCTTCACAGACTTTAGAAGGATGGCAATGGCACCTTCATCATGAATGGGTGCTTGAACGGAGGCCAATTATGCCATAAGCCCCTTCATATGTGAAATAAACTTGCTGAGAACTTCTCCCTGTTTATACTCAAAGCTAAAAAACTCAATCTTTAGAAAGATCTTGGAGTTCTTCCCTATAGCGCCGCAGAGCCTTTCAAGTTCATCCCACTTCTCCTTGGTAGTGGAGAATTGGTCAATATGATGAATTAAAGATTCATCTAAATAAAGCATGATGATGGCCTGAGCTCTTTCGTCATCTTCTACATCAAGGGGATTGGATGGTTCGATCACTTTGGTTCCTTTTATGAAGGGCCAATAGCCTCATTCCATCATTTTATATTTTACTAGAGTTTGCTATGGATGGAAATCTTTTCCATTGAGCTTGCGAATTTGAGGCCTTACATCTGCATAGGCCATGGCCATTATAGGAAGGTCTTACCTATTGCCTTAAGCAATGACATTGTCTAGTCCTTTACAGCTGGCCAAGTACAATTGAATAGAAAAATTGATAACCTTACAAATTATAACAAACTTTTAAAGTTGTAGAGCTGAAAAAGGTTGGAAATCATACATATGCAATATCTCAAGATAGGATTTAGGAGGTCCTGTTCTTCAAACAACCCTTGATTTAAGCTTTATTGTTTTCCTAGGTTTCAATGAGGTGAGCTTTGACTGGACTTCAGGCTTGTCCTGATAATGTGACCTATTAGAGGAGTTCTTGGTGGAGCATGGCTTATCAATCAACTCTATGCTATGGTATGAATCAGAGGAGAGTACAATAACACTCATATCTTTGATTTACCAGCAGTAAACAATATGGAGCACCACTTGAATGCATCAATAGTGCTAAGAAGCACTCTTACCAACATCCATTCTAGTACTCATAATGTAGGTTGATCTTTACAAGCTTAATATTGCCCAAGGATTGAGAAGCGCTAGAGGAGTTCTTAGTGGAGCATGGCTTATCAATCAACTCTATGCTATGAGATGAATCAGAGGAGAGTACAATAACACTCATATCTTTGATTTACTGGAAGTAAACAATATGGAGCACTAGTTGAATGCATCAATAGTGCTAAGAAGAACTCTTACCAACATCCATTCTAGTACTCATAATGTAGGTTGATCTTTACATGCTTAATATTGCCCATGGATTGAGAAGCACTCTGCATTTAAGCTCCACAATGCAAGAAAAAATCTCGACAAGTGTTTTTCAATTATTAAAATCATTTTTGATAATACCCAGGTTGAGAAAATTTGAAAATGAGTGAGCTTGAAGCTCCCTAGCTATGGCTGCCAGAAACCCACAATTAGGGTTTGGCTCATAGCCACCAAGACATGAGGATTTTCTTCAAACCCTCTTAGAGGGAGATGGCCCATTGAGGGGGCTTTGAAAGCCCTATGGTGGCCCCCATGGTTTCACCTTCTACAAGTCGTGCTTCAGCTCGTATCAGGCCTCCTGCAAATCTACACTAGATTTCACTATTTGTGCAATGCTACCCTCCACGATGCCTTATGTCGGCCTCGGATGTGCCATGCCAAGTCTCCCTAATCTTAGGACACTATCTCTAGAAGAAGTCAAGAGTTGAAATGCTCTCCTCTACTCTCCCTAGGTCCTCCAACAAAGGTGGGTCAAGCTAGCTATGGTGGAAATGAGGGCAAATGAGAAGACAAGATTTCTTATTGTGCACTTAGGTGTGTAGAAAGGCTGAAGGAAGCCGAGGGATTAGAGATGGAATTGATACCATGTTGAAGATCATAGTTTGAAGCATGAGAGAGTGTGCACAAGAGGGAGAGAGAGAGCTCAAGTACAAGAGTAAGATCTTGCTTATTCAATTGTTCAAGGTACAACTAGTACACTCTTCTCCTCATTGAGTATGTACTTTAGACTGTTTATATAGCCTCTAGAGGAGTTAAGGTTATGGTTTCCCTTTGTTTTCCTGTCCTCCAGTCCATTTACACCTAGCTACCCTTATCCTCTGTAGTATAAGGAGAGTTCCCATGCTTACTTCACAACAATTTTCCACAAGGGCTCTTCAACAGTGGCTACAATGACACTCACTAGTACTTGGTGTCTAATTTGCATTATGATCTCCCTGCATTGCTATGCTTGCCTTCTATAATTCTTCCCTTTATAACACTTTCCATCATAGATTCTAGTGGGATCAAACCCAACTACATCTATCATTTTCACTTTGAATATTGTACCATATGTACCTCTTCCTAATTCTTCTCCTTGGACTATCTCATTTTCACTCAAATATGTTGTTGTATATACATTGGGCATACAAGCACAAAGACTATAGAGATCTTGTGCTTCAAATCATGTCTTTGGAGTGGATGCGAGACTTTTGCACGTACGCATCGTGCATCTTTTTCTGCCAAGAAATTGTGCGATTAACACTTCTATTAGATTTGCTTTCCACAACTTGTACTTTAGCATAAAAGCAATCCCATTTTTATACTTTATCACCATTAAACTCTTCCTTAAAACTAGAAATTTTACTATTGTTCCAAGTTTCCATAAGATTTCCAATCATGCTAGAAATCCATCTAGTCATGGTAATATCTAAGTCTATCTTTCCCAACAAGTGTCCAAGGCCTTCATTTTCTATGTATTTTTAAGTTTCAGAAATCACCCTGCACCTTAACACATCCCTTTTTCCAAGGTTCCAACAAACCTCCTGTCAAGATTGTGGGAGAGAAGGAAGGAGTCTCACTTGTAGCTTTCTTGCTTGCACAATGGGGGAATACACACAAGGGTGGAGGCTTAAAACAGCCAAAAAGAACTTTGGTACATAGAAAATAGAAGAACCCTATATATGGGTCTCAAACCAAAATCAACTAACTAAGGTGGCATACTAACTGAGCCATGAACTAGAGTAGATAAGGATAGCTGTCATCTAGCTATTATTCATGGGCGGTGTACCAACCGCATCTGCAACTGACAAGTTGGTGACAAAAATGCACAACGGTCACCCTGGCATATCACGAGTGGAGCTCAATATCTCAATACTCCCCCTCGAGCTCAATCCCAATTCCTACACACCAAGCATGTCTCTGAACTTGCGTAGCTTCTCTGCGCCCAATGCCTTCGTAAATATGTCAGCTACCTGATCCTTTGTGTTGACATAAACTAGATCAATAAGACCTAGTAAAACCCTCTCCTGCACATAGTGGTAATGCACTTCAATGTGCTTTGTTCTAGCATGATAGACTAGGTTATTTGCCAAGTGTATACTACTCATGTTGTCACAATAAATGACAACTGGCCCATCTGTAGGCTGATGCATATCATAAAGTAGCTTATGCAACCTAGCTACCTCACATGCAGCCATTGCTGCACCCCTGTACTCAGCCTCTGTGCTCGACAAGGCAATTGTAGGCTGTTTCTTGCTGCTCCAAGTGACTGTAGCACTCCCAAAAGAGAACACATATCCACTGGTAGATCGCCTATTAGAAATACTACCAGCCCAATCAGCATCAGTGTATCCATGCAACTGTATTTGAACCCCAGTCTCATAAAATAGTCCATACTGCAATGTGGACTTCACATATCTGAGTATACGTCTAGCCGCATCCAAATGTGGTTTCCTTGGAGCCTGCATAAACTGACTTACCAATCCAACAGCATAGCTCAAATCTGGCCTGGTAATAGTCATATAAATCAAACTTTCTACTATGCGTCTGTATATAGTAGGGTCTTCGAGAAGCTCACCTGCATCTGTGCTCAACTTCACATTCTGCTCCAAAGGAACTGAAATAGGCTTACAGCCTGTCATCCCATATTTGGATAGCATGTCCAATCCATACTGCCTTTGCAAGAGCCATATCCCACTTGGTGATCTAATCACCTCAATGCCCAAGAAATAACGCAACTCTCCCAAATCCTTCATCTCAAATTTCTACTTCAATAGCATTTTCACATGAAGGATATCTTCATCATTGTCACTTGTCATAATCAAATCATTAACATAAATGATAAGTAGCATAATACCTTTCTCTGTTTTTCTCACATAAAGTGAGAAATCTGCCTTGGAAATCTGAAAGCCAATACTAACAAGATATTATCCTATCTTGTCAGACCATGCTCTAGGTGCTTGCTTCAATCCATACAAGGCTTTATTCAACCTGCAAACAAACTCAGGATGAACAACATGCACATAACCTGGTGGCTGCTCCATATATACCTCTTCTTGCAAATCACCATGCAAGAAGGCATTCTTTATATCCATCTGATGTAAAGACCATTCCTTTGATGCAGCCATAGCAATGACTGCTCTTACGGTTTCCATCCTTACAACCAGACTGAATGTTTCTTCATAATCAATGCCATATGTTTGTGCATACCCCTTGACTACTAATCTTGCCTTGCATCTATTCACAGAACCATCTGCATTGTGCTTCACTTTATAAACCCACTTACAACCAATTGCATTCTTACCTTTAGGCAAAGGTACCAATTCCCATGTAGCATTTGCTTCCAAGGCATCCATTTCTTCATCCATGGCTTTATCCCATTTTTCTTTTCCCATGGCTTGCTCAAAAGAAGTGCGTTCTGGTTCCTGTATCACTTTGACCATATAGGCATAGTGAATGGCTGTAAATCCATTATATTTCAACCTATCCACAGGATACCTAGCTCTGATAGACCTGTGCAAAGTAGGTTCACTCCCAGGTGCTCTCAAAACATCCCTGGTCTTTCTTACTCCAGGTGTAACAATAGAAGGAATACCCAACTCATCATCAATGCTCTGTTCTGAGCCACTGGATTCACCATCCACATAAGAGTGACTTGCATTCACATCAAACATGGGCTGATCTACCTTCTCTTTTCCTTTTCGTGATACCTGTATACCACTATCTGCATTGCTTTGAGAAGATTCTCCTGATCTCAATCTGCCTGTCCATGGCAAAGAATGTGAACCTTTGCTAGAGGACACTCTAGGTCCACTAATATCTTGTGACTACTACTGTGTATTCTGTGCAATATTACCATTTTGTGCATCTATATTATCAATCACATTTACTGATTTATACCAGCTACTCATCTCATAAAAAACAACATCTCTACTCACTGTAAACTTACAAGTAGAAGGGTTATAGCATCTATACCCTTTCTGCTACAAAGAGTAACCAATAAAGATGCACTTCTCAGCTTTTGGATCTCAACTCATCTGGCAAATGAACATAGGCAATGCAACCAAAAATTTTCAAATGAGAAATATCTGGTTTCCTACCAGTATACCTGTCCTCTAGAGTTATCCCATGTATTGCTGCAGTGGGAGTCCTGTTCATTATGTAGACCGTTGTAGCAACTGTCTCAACCCAATAAAAATTTGGCAGGTCTTTTTCATTGAGCATGGCATGAGATACCTCTCCAATATGCTTGTTTTTCCTTTCTGTAATTCCATTTTGTTGTGGGGTATGACTGCATGAATATTGCTGCTTTATGCCATGCTCCTGTAGGAACCTTGCAAACTCATTTGAGAGGTACTCTCCCCCTTCATTTGACCTTAGGCATTTTATTTGCAGGCCTGTTTCTTTTTCAACCATAGCTTTAAGAGTTTTGAAATGCCCAAAAACTTCACTTTTCTTTTTCATAAAATACACCCAAACTTTTCTGCTATAGTCATCAATAAAAGTGACAAAATAATGACAGCCTCCAAGAGATGCAGCTTTAGTAGTACACACATCAGAGTGGATTAATTCCAATGGCTTCTTACTCTCTTGAACATGTCTAGGAAATGGTTTCCTTGTCTGTTTTCCAAACTGACAAGCTTCACATACCTTATGCATTTTTGCAACCTTGAATTTAGGCAATCCTGCAACAATATTTTGGGCCTGCATTGATTTAAGTCGTTGTACATTAACATGACCAATGCGTTTATGCCAGATATCAATATCTGCAACTACACCGGTCCCATGTGCAAACATTGCTGCACTCAATTCAGGCATGTCTGCATCCAACGTAAACATTCTGCCCTTCTTCTTTCCTTTTGCTATCAAGTGACCTTTATTTTTCATATCCTCAACAAAGCATCCATGAGGATTAAATCTGACCTACAAGCCCTGCTCAACCATTTGACCAACAGAAACCAGATTCTTGGTGATATTCGGGACATGAAATACATTGGACAGGTATTTCTTTTTCCCATCCTGCATAGACAAATGAATTTTTCCAATCTGCACAATAGGATGTGCAGTATCATCACCAGTCTTCACAAATCCTGGTTTTTTCATTTTCCTTGCATCCTCCATCCATTCTGCATGATCTGTCATGTGGTTTGATGCACCTGAGTCAACATACCATACATCGTTGCTTTCTTTTGCACTTGTCACAGAATTGTTCATGTGCTGCACCATAAACAAATGCTCATTTATGTCATCACCCTGTCTACTAGAAGATGAATAATTCCCTTGTTGCAGTTTTCCATTCATGATGTCATTATGCTTTTTATAACAGTCTTTAGCCATATGACCCATTTTACCACAGTAGTAGCATTCAACATTACTGTTTGCATTTTGGCCTCTTTGCCTTCCACTACGATCTCTTTGGCTCCCCCTTCCTCTAGAGTTACCACGTCCTCCTCCATAGGACTGGTTTTCTTGAGTTTGCTGCATATTTTGATTTCTACCACAGCCTACAAATTGACCTCCTCTACCTCTGCCTCTACCTCTTCCAGCATTTGAGTAGAAGACAACTTCTTTTGAAGTTCCTCCTGAAGAAGATGCACCACCATTTCTCTGCTCCTCAGAAATTAGAAGAGCAATCAACTCCTCAAAATCAGGAAATCTTTCACGGATGGAAATGGATGTTCGGAACTATGCATAATCATTTCCTAGACCATTCAAGGTCACAGAAACTAAATCATCATCTTCCATTGGCGACCCAATGGAAGCAAGTGCATCTGCAATCTTCTTCACCTTCATGTGGTAGTCATTAATGCTCATATTTTCTCTTTGCACATTGTGCAACTCTTGCTTGAGCTGCATTTTCCTAGCTTGCGTATTTGTGCTATACATTTTTGACAAAGTATCCCATGCCTACTTTGGCGTACTTGCATCTTGAATATGCACAATCATAGAGTCTGAAATGCTGATAGACAGCCAGTACATAACTTTCCTGGCTCTCTCATGCTATGCTTTAAATGCCTGCATTTGCTATTGATTGGGAACATCAGGAAGAACTGGTTCCTCTTCATTTCCTGCAACAAATTCCCAATATCCTTTTCCCATAAGAAAAATCGTCATTCTGAACTTCCATGCTTGGAAGTTGTTCTTGTCAAGCTTTTCAATGACAATTTGTGAAAGAGAATCAGACGCCATTACAGAACACTGTAAAAAATTCTGTCACTGCAAAGAACACAGCTTCAGCCTCACAAGGGTAAATCTGCAAAACTGATGAAAGTGGTATTTGACCATACAATCACTTTCTAGTGACGATTTTTCATCAACAGGCAACAAGGATGATTCTGTAACTCCCAATGTCTCTGCGCACAAGCATACAATGCAATTTCTACAGTAACTTTTCACCAACCTGTAGAACAGTGGTCGCACAGCGTAAAATAGGGTCTTTTCTTGAGTGTGTGCAGAAAACTTCCGCCTCCAAAATAGGCCCCGAAATGGCCTCAAATCAAAAAAACAGAGCAACCAAGGGCTAAAGCCCTTACTTGCAACATATACTGCCCTCTTGCTACACCGCGAAGGGCTTCTCAATCTAAGACAATGCACTCTTGGACTTTCCTGCTGTGCTACTGCAGAGACTTGCTCCCAAAACAGAAAATGAAAGAAACACTGGTCCTCTTACCAGAACACTGCAAACTTGGCTCGCTTTCTTGAGCTCCTTACCATGAACAAGGCTCTGATACCATGTCAAGATTGTGGGAGAGAAGGAAGGAGTCTCACTTGTAGCTTTCTTGCTTGCACAATGGGGGAATACACAAAAGGGTGGAGGCTCAAAACAATTTTTTTCTTCTTAGTTGTGTAAGCCAAAAAGAACTCTAGTACATAGAAAATAGAAGAACCCTATATATGGATCTCAAACCAAACTCAACTAACTAAGGTGGCATACTAACTGAGCCACGAACTAGAGTAGATAAGGATAGCTGTCATCTAGCTATTATTCATGGGCGGTGTACCAATCGCATCTTCAACTGACAAGTCGGTGGCATAAATGCACAACGGTCACCCTGGCATATCACGAGTGGAGCTCGATATCTCAACACCTCCCTCATCTCATCATCAACCATAGCTAAAATGGTACTAAATAGCTCGTATTTACATATTTCAACAAGCAGCTTCATATATGATTTACACAAATTTTCTTGTTGCATTGCTTTTCCAATGGTACATACACCTACTAAGTTTAGTAGGTACATATAAGATATATATATATATATATATATATATATATATATATCTCAAATGAGAAATCTACAATCCACTTAGGTTAGGTGCACGACTGCACTAATCATGGTACCCTTTAGTGCCAAGCCACAAGAAAACCTGACCCGGACACCATGCATAGTGCATGCATAAGGAAAGCCTTGTGTCTTTGTGTGCCAAGTGAGGCTTGGGACACCATGCATAGTGCATGCATAAGGAAAACCTTGTGTCTTTGTGTGCCAAGTGAGGCTTGGGACACCGATACAAAGCAAAAAGTGCAAGCCTCAAATTGTTTAGGTCAGGTTAATGACTGCACTAATCATGGTCCCTTGTTGGTGCCAAGCCACGAGGAAGTGGGACCTGAACACCATGCATAGTGTAGGCATAAGGAAAGCCTTGTGTCTTTGTGTGCCAAGTGAGGCCTGGAACACTGACACAAAGCAAAAAGTACAAGCCTCAAATTGTTTAGGTTAGATGCACGACTGCACCAATCATGGTGCCCCTTTGGTGCCAAGCCACGAGGATGTGGGACCCGAACACCATGCGTAGTGCATGCATACGGAAAGCCTTGTATCTTTGTGTGCCAAGCGAGGCCTGGAACACTGATACAAAGCAAAAAGTACAAGCCTCAAATTGTTTAGGTTAGATGCACGACTGCACTAATCATGGTGCCCCTTTGGTGCCAAGCCACGAGGACGTGGGACCCATACACCATGCACAACAGTGTACAAGAATAAGGAAAGCCTTGTATCTTTAAGCGCCAAGCGAGGCCTAGGACATTGATATAAAGCAAAAAGTGCAAGCCTCAATTTTTTAAGGTTAGGTGAATAACTACACTAATCATGGTGCCCCTTTGGTGCAAGCCACGAGGACATGGGACCCAAACACCATGCACAGTGCAGGCATAGGGAAAGCTGTGTCTTTCTATGCCAACCTAGGATAGTGACACAAAGCGGAAAGTGCAAGCCTCAAAATTTTTAGGTCACATATAAGAGAAAATCACACACATTTGCATTTTTATTCAATTGCTAGATTGAGCTCGCCAATGTAATGCTTGTTGCGCTGAAATGTTTGCCAATGTTCTTTCTTTGTTTCAGATGGGCTTCAATGCATTATGTAATATTTTAATGCTCTTGCTTTGTCTCACATGGTTTTCAATTATTTTTCCCAAACTAAGAGTGTTTAACATGCAATGTCATGTGTTACCAACTCACAATCATTTTCTACCAATGCTGCCACTAACAATCATCCACCAACTTTACAAGCTAAAAAGAAATACAATGTACATTGCTTTGGAATGAATACATGGTGCACTTAATGCTACTGCAAACACATAGCCCACTACAAACACACGATCATTTACATTGTTTATTATCCATTTACATTGCCAATCCTAAACACATAGCCACCACATTTCTTGTTATTATCTCACAAGGTGATAACCAACCCTACAAGGCAATAACCCACAATTGCACATAACCTTGCTACTCACTTTGCACTGCTAGTGACAATCATCCTCTATCAAGCCACAAACCCTACAAGGTAAAAAGAGGCTCATTATACATTGCTTTAGAATGAACACATGGCACTACTTAGTGCTACTACAAACACATAGACTGCTACTACAAACATACAAGCACTTATGTTGTTTGTTACCCAGTTACATTGCCAACTCAAAATACATAACGGTTACATTTTCTTGATGTCAACTCACAAGGTGCTAACCAACCCTTCAAGGCACTAACCCACAATTGCATGGCATGGCATGGTCAAAAGTATTGTAGCTAGCTAGTGCAAGGGAGTGGGTGGTGTGATCACATGAAGTTTAAAGTGTAGTTGAATAGTGCAAGTGACTTTGATTACCTACGTTCTCACCTCATGTTCAATTGCAACAAACCCACCCTCATGACACCTATCCTACAACCCCCTAAAATATCAAACATTTAGAGCAATAATGAAAAATTATTTATTTTCCTACTTGCATACATAGAGAGTGTAAAAAAGTAGTCCAACAATGTTTTGGACCAGTCAATCATCATTACTAAGAAACTAGCCTTATCATGTATATTCAAGCTCTCATAAAGAAACTAGATGAATACTTGAAGTAATTACAACAAGCATTAATGTAGAAGGGTTCCCTATGTACATTTTTCTATCCTCCAATTTGGGTACTCCCTATGATATCAATACACTTCTTAGCATATAGAGGACACATAGATTGCAATTGTCTCACAAATTAATATATGTGATAGGATAACTTTCCAAAAATTGACCACCTACTAGGAAGAATCCCATGTGAACAAGAGCTATGATTTGTACATTGTGTCGAAGTTGAAGTACTACATAAGTGAAATAGGGAGAACTAACCATGAACATTGAACAAAAAAGGAGGTGAATAAGAAGACAAAATAGTACATTTATATCTAAATCTATCTACCTCTATTACTTTTTCTCTCATTCTCAATTACAAGCTGTGCTTGGATTTCAAAGCATGCCTTTAAAAAATTGGCTTTTGCATGTAAGAGTATTGTAGTCATCTTCACCGGTGAAATAAGGTCTCTAAAGTACAAGTATGCAATGGTTCAAACCTTTACATGTAATATTAACATGGATTCAACATCCATTTGAGGTCTACATAGGTATTATACATAGAAACACAAACACATATGCACATACATATGCACACACACACCCACATACACCCACGTGTACAAAACCAGCAAGAGAGAGTGAGAGAGAGTGAGTGAGACAAACCTTAGTCCACAAAGGTTCGCATGAGGTCATCAGCAAGTCCATGAGGAACTTGGTGAGCAGGGAGACATCATCCACAAACATCAGGAGTAGGGAGTCCACAAATAGCTGGAGCAGGGAGCCATCATCCACGAACAATCATCCACAAACAGCATGAGCAAGGAGCCATCATCCACGAATAATAGTCATAATCCACGAACAGCAGGAGTAGGGGCAGATGCATTAGCAGATGACCCGTTAATTAGGAGATGTGTCGTGATTCAGGAGATGCGCAGTTTATCAGCACATGCATTAAATCAGAGATGTGTGGTTGATGAGGAGATGCGCCATTTTAATCAAGGGATGTGCTGTTAATCTGGATTATGTGCCATTTTAATCAAGAGATGCCTCGTATATGTATATATATATATATATATATAGCAAACGTGGGGAGTAAAGAGGGAAAGTAAATTACTATTTGTAAATTTAATGACTTCAGAGAGAGAGAGAGAGAGAGAGAGAGAGAAAGAGTGGGTGAGTTATTATGGAGAGAGAGAGAGTTGGGGCCACCAACAAAGCATTGTCATGCACAATATTTCTCCCCAGCCACCCAAGTCTAGGGTAAAGGGGCCAGTTTAATGATAGCTACCGGACCCCCTTTTGATCTCTTTGAATCCATCGACCTTATGAGTTTTGCTTGTTGCCATGGCTTTGTAGGGTTAAAAGTTTCTCTCCATTACAATTTTGGATGAAGTTGATGAGTAGCTCATGTGGAGATTGCATATCTCTACATTTCCATGTATCAAAAAATACCTAGAGAATTGTGACTATAGTGAGCCTTGCAAAAAAAATGAATCAGCACCATTTTAGTGACAGTTTGACATGCCCCTTCTTCCAATATGTGAATAACACATCACTAGTTTCCAGGAAAAAAACAAGTGATAATGTCCTTGAATTGGCATTTTTGTGCAACAATAGATCGTTCACTAAATCAGGGGCCGTCATTTTATTGGCCCCCTTACCCTAGTGATCTCATCACAAATTTGTTCGCCCTTGCCAAGTGCTCCTACATTCAAGGCACAAATAAGGCGGCTATCTACAGTGGGGGAGTGTCGCTCGTGTCACATATTATCAAAACATTTCATTGCTTCTTTGCCTTGCCCATGTTGTGCATATCTTGCAATTAGTGTGTTCCAAGTGACTACATCTAGGACAGGGAGCTCATCCAACACTCGTGCTTTTCCCCAATGCGTCACACAAGCACACATGTTCACCAAAGCATTTTCGAGTACAATATATTTCTCCAACAACATTAATATAACAATATCATCGTGAATTTTTTTGCCCTTATTGAGTGGTTGTTATGCTATTATAGGCTTTCAATGCACATGTAAAGGGTGTCTAAATCAAGAAAATTGTCTTTGTGCTGCATCTCATCAAAGCATTTTAGAGCTTTATTGCCATGGCCATTTTGTGCATATCCTGCAATCAGTGTAGTCCAAGAGAATATATCATGAATAGTACCTTCATCAAGCACTTCTTGTGCTTTGTAAAAGCCTCACATTTAGCATACATAGTTATTAAAGTGCTTGCAATATAGGGGCTTCTTTCAAGAAACCCTCATTTGAGAATGTCCTCGTGTAGACTTGTGTCCTTGAATAGATCATTTTGCTTTGCACAAGCCTTCAAAAGTCCCACAACATGAGCATTTTCCTCTAGAAAGGAGATCCTTTCCCCTCTTGAGGCTTTGCTTTGCTCAATTCAATTGTTAGCGTTGATGGAATTTTTGTGAGCTCTTCAAAATCTCGAGTTGGATTGTACCAACAATCCAACCACAAGGCCTTTCCTATCACTTTGTGCTTGAAATCTAGAGACCTTGCATTGGCTTGGGGGTGTAGTGGGGCAAAAGAAAAAGTGGAGAAAAAACCATGTTTCTATGAGGTCTCATAAGATTTCATGTTTTGCAGAGGTTGAATATGTCATAATCAGATGCAAAGGTTGAATGTGTTGTAATTAGATATACTGGGGCAAACTACCTTGCTATTTCAATTGTCTCAACCCCCACCACTATAGGGGATCTTTGAAGTATTGCATCCATAATGACTCCACCTTTGCCTTCTTGAGATTTTATTGAATACAAAGGGGAGCTATGGATTGAAATACCAACTCTCTGCTAAGACTTGAAGAAATGTTGCTAGTAAGAATGATGATCTGATGGATGATGATGATGATGATAACTCAGATCCTTTCTCCCACATTAACTCGACCTACTAGGACTGTGTTGACCCTCTCTCTATGCCATGCTTGCCATTTATTCACACACACACACACACACACACACACACACACACACTCTCTCTCTCTCTCTCTCTCTCTCTCTCTCTCTCTCTCTCTCTCTCTCTCTCTCTCTCTCTCTCTCTCTCTCTCTCTTATGAGATGCATACTATCGAGTCCTTCGGCCTTGGGAGACTTCCACTCGGTGCCAATCACACCTTTCTCAATTTCTCACTCCTCACCTCATTACCATCACCACCTGCAAATATCATACCCCACATGCATACTAGCATACACTTCACTCATGAGCTCTCACATGTTTACTCACAGCATCTGGAGGAGCACATCACGTCACTTGATCCATACGCACCCCTTGATACACTGACCACTGATATCACATGCATTTTGCATGATTCTGCTACACTCAGTTTTCCACATCACACATACACGCACCCCCCTCGGACCGGTACCATGCCACAAAACAGGTGATATGATGATGAGTACAGAGATCTACGTCGACAGCTATGCGATTTGGAGGCCAGAGGAGAGATCACACACAGATAGGCGCAGAGACGCATGCAACGCTTGACCCACCATAAAAAGCGGGAATGGGAGGAGGAGAGATATTGGGATATATACCACCTTCTTATGAGCAGAGATTGTGCAGAGGCATGGAGGCAGATCAGAGAACCACGCTCACCCACACCGATACATGACCTTGCAGTATGGCATGGATACGCACAAAGTTTATATCATGTACCCGCACAGCCGCTGATACCCACACCATGTACACCAAGACCGGGTATTTCATCCTTTTTCACCACTAGTATGGTGAAACATGCTATCTCACGGTTACAGCATGGCCGCGCTCGAGACCAGCTTGATTTTCAGGCAAAGCATATTATATATGGCAGAGACACATTGGCTCCACTCATTGCTCACCTCTTCAACCATGCATTGTCTGAGGGGTTCCCTGACTCGTGGACAGAGCACACCATTGTACCTATCCACAAGTTAGGGGATCCTATGGATCCTAACACATATAGGACCATCATGATTGGGCCAATTTTGGCCAAACTTTATGGCACGGTGATGGAGGAGGAGCTCAGCACGATGGCAGAGAGAGAGTGCATGCGCACACCCGGACAGGCAGGGTTCAGACGGGCATTTTCTACCATAGACCACATCTTCACTCTCCGTTGTCTACCAGACACGAGTGAAGAAATAGAGATTGTATTGTTGCTTTGTGGATTTCCACAAAGCCTTTGACATGGTTCCGAGAGAGAGGCTTTTCAGACTCCTACTTGATCTGGGGGTGGATGATGACATGATGTGGTAGAATATGTAATGTCTAAGGTTAGATGGCAGAGTCAGATGTCCGGGAGGTATATCAGATCCCCTTGTGAGCACCATTGATGTGAAACAAGGATGCCCACTCTCACCAACTCTATTTGGGCTATACATTGATGAGATAGAAGAGTTTATTCAACAGCGACCCGGTGGAGGTATAGATCTCAATGGAGCCACAGTTCATATCTTACTATATGCAGATGACATTGTGTTGGTCTCAGATTCAGCTCAGGGATTACATCAGTATTTATTAGCATTGGATGATTTTTGCATACAGAGAGGCATGACAATGAACCTTGGTAAAACCAAGGTTCTTATATTCCATACATCAGCTCAGATATGCAGACAGAGTATTTTCATGGCAGCAGGAGGGAGTATTGAGGTCACTGGATCATATGTATATTTGGGAGTCACCTTTACAGCAGCTTCAGGGACTTTCTCGATGACATAGGCAGCTCGTGACTGCCTCACTAGAGGATACTTAACATTGGCTCTTATGGAGCAACAGTGTCATCAGGTACATTCCAGGAGCCCCGCACCAAGGGGTGGCTCTTTGATACTCTAGTCACTCCAGCACTGATGTATGAAGCAGCTATATGGGGGCCAGGCCTTGCCGATTATGTATGGACATTGATGGAGAGACCTCAGGTGATCATGATATCTAGATTGATTCGCAGCAAGGCCTCAATCCCACATGAGATTGTGCGAGCACAGCTTGCCACACCGCCCATGCTAGTCGAGGCATTATTTCAGACAGTCTGCTTCCTACACAGATTTTAGGATATGGACAGAGATCGCATTGCATATAGAGCATATATGGGATCTCAGGAGATTTCTCGAGTGGGGGATACCACATCATGGTATGCACAAACTAGAGCTTGGTTTGACAGACATGGGCTGGACATTGATAGACTCCCACCTCTTCTATATGATACTCAGGCTCCCACTTACACCCTCTCTCTCTTTGAGAGGAACAGAGTCATCAGACAGGAGATATGGCATATTTATATACAGAGGACATGGGTCAACCCTGCACAACCACTGCCATCGAAGATGGCATATTATTATACATAGTTCTTGAGCATATCAGAGCAGGGATTCGTAGAGATTCCGAGATATATGCAGATCTGTATGCCACATCGATTGAGAGTTCTTATTGGACAACTCAGGGTATCATCACATCAGCTTATGATTGAGAGTGGCAGAGCCAGTGGCATCCCACGGGAGGAGAGGATATGCCCCCTTTGCAGATCAGAGGTGGAGAGTGAGGAGCATTTTGTTCTCAGATGCCCGGCATACTCAGAGTTGAGATCTAGATACACATTGAGCAGCTCACTTTAGGGATGTATGACTGATATGGATCAGAGATCATTTGACCATTTTTTGGGAGAGGCATGGCACATCAGAGAGCAGAGCACACAGCGGGTCCCAGTCAGAGAGGGGCCCACCCAGACGACTATTACATAGTTCTTTCAAACAGACAGAGTGAGAGCTACTGTATCAGCCTCCAGCCAGACCTCCGGGCTCACACTACAGCAGGCTGAGGACCAGTGTACCCGATGCCACACGAGGATCCGTGGGTTTTGGACCCCATAGCCACACCGACAAGAGATCTGGAGGATTCTTGATCTACATCAACAGCAGGCTGAGATCCGACGACACTCGACACATTGGATCTCAGATCTCCAGTTTTCTCTTTCTCCACCGTCAATGTACCACATCCTGCATCCAGGAGGGATCACCTACTATTAGTAACTTCAACGACTACTACTACATCCCACGATAGTATATCTCCCTGAATCTGTTACATATACACATCGCACCACTTTATCATAGTCGATAGTTGTTCCCCTATCACAGCCGAGATTTGTTCCCCTTTTGTAGCCATTATTTGGAGTACCAGAGCTACATACGCACATACACATACACGACACTTATCACACTCACAGCACTGTATTTTCAGTTTCCAATTTTTAGCTTTTTATTCAGCACTTTTATTTTGGATAGCTGGACCTCATCAGTTGTATCACAGTTTGTCTCATAGGCCAGTTTTGGTCTTTAGAAGACGTTAATATAACTTTCTTTCTTTCTCTCTCTCTCTCTCTCTCTCTCTCTCTGTGCTTTCACAAAATAATACACTTTCACAAAATTACACACGTACACACTCTCCCTCTATTCCCTTCGCAAAACAATTAATCTCTACAAAATTAAAGTGGGATTCTAAACTAATTCATTCAAAGAGTTTGGAACACATGATAGAGTGAAGATTATTCTCTTCTTTCATTATTAGGGGTGAGAGAAGTGCTTTAAGATAAAATCAGTTAATGAACCCCATGTCTTGTGTATCATTCATGACATTCATGATGTGCACCATTGAGCTAGCCAATTTTTTCATTGGATTCATATTTGGTGGCCTAACATAAGAGTGTTTGATGAATGATTTTCTTTGCAAATATTGTATTCTTTTAAAAATTTTGGTTGAGCATAAAGCTCATATCTCAAGCATACTTTTGATATTCCATATCTACATAAGATCAAAAGATAAAGCAAGAACCCAAAGACTTGAGGGGGGCTTTAGATGCAATTGTACCCCTCCCAAATCTAGCTATGAGGAGGATATTGGGTCTCAATCTTCAATTTGATCCTTGTAGAGAGATCACGGAGGAGAATGTATCCTTATAGGTTGAAGCAAGTGGTCTTAGCATGTAGAGGATGATAAGATGATCAGAGAAGAAAGCACCCACCCATTGGTAAACGTGAGGTATATATCAACAAAACCATATCATAGGATTTTGTAGCCATAGCTTTTTCTTTTATCTTTTTGTGGAGGGAAGGTGCAATGCTATTTGAGGGTTGCCATTGAGGAATTTACAAAGAGAAAGCATTAGTATTTTTCTTATAGACCATATGCTTTTCATTTGAATGAGAAAGGTATAAACTAATAGCTAATAGTGGATGTTGAAAGAGGCATAGACTCTCAAATAGACATATCTCAAGCACATCCATCCCTCCCCCTCCCCCCCCCCCCCCCCCCCAATTGCCTCCCCATTGTGCCTCTGAGATTTTTCAAATAAAAACACCCATAATGTGAATTTACATTTAGCACATTTATAACACCCTTTTGTTTATAGAAAATTGTAAATCAACATAATAAATATAGCCTTTCTTTTGAACTCATGTGATATCTTACATGTTCTATAAGGTGAACTCTCCTAGGGTTATGGAGGATGGAGCTCGAAGGTGGCATTAGGGAATTTTTGAGGTCTCGAAAATGCCTTTTAGGAGATAGAGAGAGTGTGCTCTAGACCAATAGAAGCAGAGCCTCCATAACGGAAGTTGTTATCGTGTTTCCCGCAGCACAAAGGAGCGGAAAATGGAAAAAAAAGGAAATAGCAAAAAAGACGCAGGATAAAAGCAAAAAAATGCACCTTGACCGATAACAAGACCCTGAAAAATTTAAATGTTCGGGCATGATCCTCAGAAAGTCTCAATGTTGCCCCGAGGCAACAAAAGAGTAAAAGGCGCACCATTAAAAATGGAAGTGCTCCCAAATCCTTGTAAAAGAGTGCCAGGCTCACTCCTGTGCAAATTGTACGCATTAGTTGGGAATAGGATGAAATTAGAGTGGTGGAAAATGGGAAAAAGGGCCTAGGCTACGGCCGGCCATGTAAAAAAGGGAAAAGGGGATGACCGCCCAAAAAGGATTTAGGGCTTTGTATATAAAGTTGAAAAGTGAATGAGAAACTCATTTTTTTGGTGTGTGGCAAAAAGAGTCTTCTTCTTCCTCTCTTCTTCTCTCCTTCTTGCTTGTGTGTGCTCTTGAGAGAGGGAGTGTGAGAGTGTGAGGGAGTGAGTGTGTGTGGGAGTGAGGGATCAATAGGGTGAAGCTCTTCACCATCTCCTCTTCTCTTCTCTTCTCTTCTCTTCTATTCTCTTCTCTTCTCTTCTCTTCTCTTCTCTTGTGCGCGCGACTATGGAGGATGGAGCTTGGAGATGGAGGAGGCTTGAGGATGCTTGAGCTAGCATCAAGAATCGTAGAGCTACAGGAGTGCAAGAGAGAGGAGGGTACTCGATCAAGCATCAAGGTAAGCTCACTACACTCGTAAGATTGACGGCGCGTCGGCTAGGTGAGAGATAGCCATTAGAGCTTGCTTGGAATGCTTGAAACAATAAGCGGTCCGTGGGTCTTGGTGGTTGAGCGAAAGCTCCCACATTTTTTGTTGCCGGGACAAACGGGTTCAAGCCTCATATCGAGCATCGAAGTAGGGTATTCATCCCCGAAACAGAGCTTGAGATAGGTAGGAAGTTTGGGTGTTTTTGATATTCGAAATAGGTAAGTATTTTGGGATATTGTGGTTGTTTGATGATTGGAAAACATGGAGAAATTAGTTCAGTTTTTTGCTTTCGATTTGTGTTGCGTTTAGAGTAGGTTAACAGTAGGAAATCGCACCCGAGAGGCATAGGGTTTGCCGCTATAAAACACGGAGAAAATCGGGGAAAACAGGGGAAAAATGGAGGAAATGCACATTTGAATGTGTAGGAATTGCAAGGAGAGTGATCGGTAGCATCCGAATAATGTCCAATAGGGTTATAAGTTCTTGAAGGGCAAGGGAATCCTCATTTGCATCCAGCTGAGAGAGAGAGAGAGAGAGAGAGAGAGCTTGGGTGACCCGTTCGATCGATCAGGGCAAGGAGTGACGTTGCTATCGGCAATCCTCAGGTATATAGATCTCTCCCCCATCACTCCAACATCATTCCTAGTGAATCTTGTAGTCTATAATAGTCTATATCTTAAGATTTTGGACGAATTTATGCTGGAAAGTGCGCTCAGGTCGGCGGAATCAGACACCCGATTCATTGTCCGATTCTCAGAATCGGACGTTCGATCGGACCAACCCGTTCGATTTGGGCACTTGGACCACTCGGACTCGGACCACTTGGACACTCGGACCAACCCCGTCCAATCGGACGCTTAGCCCGATCATCCGATCAAGGAAATCGGACTCACAAATTAGGACACGTCAGCAATCGGACCACATGCCTGGTCCGATCGGACCACTTGTCCGATTTTCGGACACTTAAACCTCCATCCGATTCTGAGACTCGAATGGCTCAAACTCTGACCCACCTGGTCCAATTCCTAGAATCGGACCACTGGTAAATCGGACGTCCGATTTTTCAGAATTGGACACACCCTTAGGTAACAAAAAAAAGGGAAAACATAAAAAATTGACCCCCACGATCGACTAGAAGTGCAACCCGCTCCACGCCAACATAGCGAACGCCTTGTAGGCAGTTCCTGACATAAGAGTCAAGACCAAGGGACAGCGGGACAGTGCTGGAGCACTCCCCAGTGACCTGACGCGTTGAGAACGGAGATCCAATCGGAGGACCTGTGATTGACCCCCTAGTGAACAGCAAGAAGCAACACAGACCCTAGAACTTGATAGAACGGCCAGGACATGAGTAGCGAAGCTTATCAAGCCCGAGACGAGACAAGAGGGCATGAGCATATAGAGATCGATTGCCACACTCACAGTGAATTCTGCACTTGAAGTACACATAAGAAAGCTGAAAGCCTGATTAGGCACGAGTGCACGAGAAGTGACACATGCACTGAGTGACCTTAAATTGAGGTTTGTATTCAATACCCAAAGGAACTCACTCAGATAAACCACTCAAGGAACCCACCAATAGGAGATGACCCAAGACATAGACGAACCATCGAAGCGTAGGGTAGGACCAAGCAAGGAGCGCCAACGACGAGGATCTGTCAAGTCTATTCACCCTGATCGACAGTGTAGTGGAGCGTAAGAACACAACCATGACGGAAGAGAGCTCCGACCATCGGTCTAGTGAGGAGCTTGATTTGAACATATTCCCAAATGCTATTCAGCAACAGCTGGTGAGTAGTTACGACGCGCACGCTCGATACGAGCACCGTGGCAGAACAACAGATGCAATCATTGCAGATCTAGAGGAGGAGAGAAGGCTAGCCCACAAAGCATTGCAGGACATAGCCAAGTACAATAGGGATCAGCAGGCTAGGAGCCAAAGGCAAAGCATGGAGTTGCATGAGGTGTAGCGAGTGCTGAACTTGGTTGGTCGAAACCAAACGGACCATGAGAGAGCACTGGAGGGAGACTTAATGTTGAGCAAGCTCCTCATGAAACGGTTGCTCGATAATACCGTAGTAGAGCAGAGTGCCACTGCACTAGTGACGTCGCTACTCGCAGGATTAGGGACAAACCAAGGCTCAAAGAGCCAGGCCAAAATACCCATTTTTGCCAAGCAACTCGATAAGTACCAACCTCAAGACGACCCATACAGCTTTGTTGAGCAGTTTGAGCAAGTCTGCAAAGCCAACGGCCTCAACGACCAAACTCAATGTTCGCAAGCATTTGGACTTTGCCTAGGCGACAAGGGTAGGACATGGTATACAAGCCTGGATGCTGTAGAGTGAGCCAACTTCAATCATCTCAAGGATCTCTTTGTCAAGAGATTCGTCGAGCCCGGATACTCCGATAACCTACTACTATGCTTGATGAATGTCAAGCAGAAAGAGAAGGAGGACATCTGCAACTACATGACCCATGTGAGGAGTCTCTTTAAGAGAATCCCTCTAGGCAAGCGACCGACTGATAGAGTAGTTTTGACTGTGTTCATCAGCGGAATTCGAGACGAGGAGTTGTATAAGGCTTTGGTAGGCAATTCAATCTTGCAACGAGATGCGGTGGCTAGAGTGTTTGAGGAAGCCATCAGAGTCGATGACCGGCTGAAAGAGTGGAGCTCTAGGAGCTCAAATCTAGAAAAGCCCAACTCGCGAAGCTCAGAGAGAACGTCAGCCTCTAGTGAGCTGTCAATCCCATCATCCCAAGACAAGGAGAAGGCCACCGAGGCTTGGCTGAAGTCAAGATGGAATTAGCCAAGTTACAAGACATTATGAGACGACCAATATGCTCGCACGTCCAATGCGTGTACTGTGGTGGAAACCACTTGCCTGTCGAGTGTCAAGACCCTAGGTCAAGACCTTGTGCTAACTGCGATAGGTTCGTCGGCCATGATGTCACGCATTGTAGATTACCAAGAAGACTTTCATACTCGCAACCCTACGGCCAGCCTTATCTAGCGAACATGCCACAGCCATTCTTCGAAAGGGGAGCCCCATTGGCTCTTCCTGCGCCTAACGATATGAAACCAGCCATCCCTAGAATGGACATAAACCTACAGGCATTCTTAGACTGCCTGGTCCTTACGTGACCCACCCACCGAGCAACGCTCTGATACACTATATGGAGGAGCCGAATGATGAAGAGACCTACATATACCCTTATGTCTCGCACGATGACTAGGGCAATGCGGTCCTCATGGATTATCAACCCATGCCGGTAATGCCGTTAGGACGAGGACAAGGTAGAGGCCTAGGAGGGCAACCGCAGGATCCAGTCACTTGTTAGACTTGTGATCACCCCGGTCATGTTTCATCACACTGCCCTGAAAGAGAGCAGCAATACAGAGATAAGGCCAACCAAAGGTGCTCAGAGTGTGGAATCACCCATCTTTTCATAGATTGCCCAAAGCGAAAGCCATCCTCTAGCTCAACCAATGTGCCATCTGTCCCATTGGGACTGTTTGGTGTCAAAAATCTCGATGGGGAGGCCACGCCTATCCCATTGCGGGTCATGACCCAAGCCCAAACAAAGCAGGCCGGCATCTCTCTACCAGGACCTAGCAACCTTGATGCAGCCTCGATAGGAAAGAAAAGCCGCAGGCGGAAAAAAAAGAGATCGGAAGCTAAATTCACACTAAAAACTGAGAGTGCTACGACGCTGCCTGTGGGAAAGAAGGTTTCAAACGCAGAGGTAGAGATTTCAGCCTCTAAGACGGTCGAAAAGGGAAGCGCTAAGGTAGGGGAATACCCACATCCGAAGCGACAGTTAGAGGCCATAGAAAAGGTGAAGGAATGGGTGAAGGAGGCTCAAGAGCATCTCAAAGACGCTGAGCCCATCATAGAGGACAAGGTTGATGACCTCTCCAACGTAAGCACGTCGATATCGCCACCTCAACCAAGGTCGGCAGAAGAAACCGCGCCACAAGCAGTGCCGCAGAGACCAAGCCTAGACGTGACAAAGCCGTAGATCAGCCGGCCATTGGCCCGCCGGACAGTCTAGGCTAGGGAAAGGACGAGTATCTAACGATTTCCAGACCATGCTAGTGACCACCCCTGTAACACTTAGCCTGGAAGATCTGCTTAAGCAGCATCCTACCCTATGGCAAGACCTTAAGCAGTGGGTCGAAGGATCACAAGAGCAGGTCACGGCAAACCCTCAAGACCAGGATGTAGAAACGCAATTGCCAAGTTTGACACTGCACTCCGTGCCTAAATCCTTGCATGTCAACACCTTTTGGGAAGGCTTTGAGATGCACGTAGTCTTGCCAATGTCGTAGATTTTGTGTAAGGGCTGCTAAACACGGAGTTCAAGTTGCAACAAGTGAAGAGACTAACAAGAAAAAATCAAAATTTTTATGCCAAAGTTCACTATATTCCTTGTCAAGTGAGTTACATGAAGTTCATGTTCAGAAAAATCTGAAGTATCTCATAAACTGTTTTGCATTCAGGTGTATGATGACAGTTACATTGAATAGAATAATGGGCATTAACTAATAATCGGGTGTGTTATTTTTGCGAGCTTTTGATTTCGTGCTTTTGCAATTGAAATTGATTTTTAGAGCTTTTTGAAACAACCTTGGATGCTTTCTACAAATAACATGTCAAAAATATATTGCGCATCATGCATTACTAACCCATTCACAATAAAGGGAGCAATGGTGTTGAATAATCACAACAAATAATAACATTCCAAAGTTTTGCATTACCCAAAAGGAGTACAATATCTAGAAAGGTTCCAAGATCTTCATGTAACAAAAAGGACATGTCACACCCTAATGAAGTGCATGATGATGAGTCCTCCAGAACAATGAATGAGCCATGGTTACGTTGGGCTTCCTACATAACAGGGCATATCTTACGTGTTTGCCCTAACACAAAGGCAAGGTCAGTGGGGGTTAGTACAGGCTGATGTATGACCATGTGCTCCTTGGGTTGAAGGCCAAGTATGTGCATGTACACATAATACATATGTTTGCAAGCAAGAAATGCCTTTTGGGTAGATTCTCTTTTTTGAAAATCAGGGCAAGTGCACCTAGGCTCTTCTTTGATGTGCACATCATAACAACTCTCTATCAAGGCTCGAAATACTGAATGTTGTCTCTCAAGTTGCACTACCTCCTCCAAGAATGTCACAACCATGCAACCAGCTGCCTCTATTCTCTTTTGTGCATATTTGGAAATTCCATGTCTCCACTTGCATCTTCTCCCGCTTGAACCACATTCTGTAGAAATAGGAGGTTTTCTCTTCTCGTTCCTTGGTGGTGCTGTAAAGCAGGCAAACTTGAAACCAGCCTGTCTTAGGCTGCTACACTCTTCCTTCGATATATTTGTTCCTATATCAACTGGCCACAAAGATGGAACAATTGGTGATGCTATCACTTGTTTCTGCACAGCGTTTGTATGCTTGACATCATGATTACAGAACCATATCCATTGTGCAATGGCCTCGTTCTTATAGGCTCTCTCAGACCAAAAGCATGGTGCGACTAACCCCACTTGCCGACTCTGTAATTTGCTGCTGCAATTCTTTCTACCCTCCATACCAAAACACTTTCTCACACAGTTAGGTGGTGTCCTTCGTAAAGCCCACTCCTCCTGTGCCACTTCTACCTCTTCTACGTGAGTTGATGTTTCCGCATTTGGTGCACTTACTCCACCTGCAAAGGGCTTGATTGGTATCTCCTCATCCTCTTGGATACATATCTCTTCCATCTTTCCATCATCAAACTGTATACTCCGCGGCCTGCCCCTGATTTTCCTTTGGCTTGACTCCATCACGTATCTCGGTCTATGAGAACTTACAGTTGCTCCACCTCCCTTCTTTTTTCTTTGCACAGTCTCCCTATCACCTTGCATTATAGGCTCCTCGTACAAAGGACTTCCAGCTACAACACCTTGCAACGCCCGTGCAACAGAGGAGGGATTTGGGGATTCCCTTTTGCTGGCACTAGCCAACAAAGACTCCATAGAAGGCCCAGATCCAATAAACCTCCCTGTGGTATAGCCCAACCTCTTTGCACATTGAATATATGCATTAAAAACATCACTAACACATGCATCATAAAGTGATATCTTTCGTTTTCCACCCTCACCTGCTAACCAACTAGCATGGACACTTTCTGATAAGTTTATGCTTGGAATTTGAGCATGTTCCCAAGGACTTTTGTTAGCCTACGGAGTCAAATCCAAAAATAGAATCAGTAGCTCTCCCCATTGCTACATTGTGCAACAAATCTTAATGAGCTGGAAAAAATGTCACACTTACATGAGATTCAATTCCTCCCCAGTGGGCAATTCTTTGCTCCCACCATTTCAACCACCTATCCAAAGCCTTGATGTGTTCCTTGTTGACATTTCGTGCCCACCAATCTCGGATAGCAGAGGCCTGAAGTGAGGCTAGTTGAGTTGTCGTTGCTAGCCTCCATGCTTCACACAATTCAATGTGGTGCATTTGTTTATCCACAGTGACTAATTTCTTGGTATGCTTTTGCAAACTTTGCTCCCAATGAAAAAGACAAGAACACTCCCTCCCTTCCATTATGTTATGAGGCCCTCCATTGTACACAGCCCTTATTGCCATCCAATTCGCACTTGCCTCATCGGACATAAATCTAGCAAAGTCAGGTGGATCATGGCCACATTGAACCATGACAGAATTCAAATTTCTCCAAAACAAGATTTGAGACTCTTCGTCCTCTTTAAATTCACATATTGCAATTACCTGCAATGCTCTCATGCTAGTTCATGATTGATACATTAGTATAGTGTTCATCAACAACAATTTAATTTCAATAAAAGCTTTCATTATGTTGCCACATACCCGTGACCATAAACTGAACAAGACATAGTTGCCCACCCATCAATCCTATGGGTATGATCAAAGTGCACCCATGCACATCGTAAATCTCCAGTCCCAATTCGCCTCATACGATTCACTAAGTCCACCCCTGATGCTGGTCCCTTGGTGGACATTTTAAACAAGTAGCACTTCTCCTTGGCATCACCTTGTCCTGGAAATCTACTTCCATGGAAAAATGGGAAGACACAACGTTTTTGCAAAAGAAGTATGTTGTCATACCCATCACCAACCACCTGACCTTGTTTGGCTCTCTCTTGTGAAACAATGCCTTTGAACCTATGTGTTTATTAGAGGGTTATTTCAAATGCAGGACATACATTGTAAGCAAAAAATAATAATGCACAAGCCTACCCTTTATTCTGCACAAGTGGCATCATTTCTTCTAGAAAATGATTAAGATCCACCTCTGTCGCCTCCGACTCGTCTTCTTTTGTTAAAGATTCAAACAACATCTGCCGAGCGACTAGCATATGTATTTTTCATGGGCCTCCCTTTTCAATCTTTAGGACCGTGCTCACAAGCCTCCGCACCTTGTCAAGGGTTGCCCTCTTAGTGCCATGTTGAACACTGTGAGCATGCTCCCCAACATGGATCACCAAACGTGTCATTGTAGGATCCAGTGGCAACACATAATAGATCATGCATTTGCAAATGGCTGCACAAGTAGCAACATTAAGACAATAGTGACATGTTATCTTGGAGTTTCCCTCACTTGCAGGATAACCCATGCTCACGGTTCTATCCAAGTGACCATGGAAAAAAACATCATTGTATTTTCCCTCTGTTATGTAGTAAGGACAAGTGATCCTAAGACATTGGAGACTTCCAAGACAATAGATCAAGCGCACAGTGCACTCAATGATAGAGTAGGTGGCTGATAATGTACTATCAATCAGATAGTGCACATACCCTTCATGATCCCATCTTGGAGACACAGTGACGTTGTTTGCTCCACCATCATTCTCTATGACGGCTTGCAACCCCTGGAATTTTTGTGTTGGAGGCAATAGATTCTGTAGGTAGTACTCACTCAAAAGAATCTCCCCATTTCTTAATGAAACCCTGTGCTCTAAGCAATCACTGGCTAGTCTCCATGTCAAAATAGCAAAACTCGACATGTTGTGCCCTCTGGTGGGTTAGTATTTGATGAAGAGAAGAAAACTCTGAATATAGCTCACAGTGTGTATTTGATGAAGAGAAGGCAACAGTTCACCGTCACTACAAGCGGAGAGAAATCAACAGAAAAATTTACGACTCAACCGCCCACCATCCTTCACCTTTATGCACTCATAATGTATTTATGTTGTATTAATTATTTAATTATTTAACGGCTAACTAGTTACCTAATTACATAATCAATGGCTAACTTCTTTATTAGGGTTATTAAGTCTCTCCTCAACTCTCTCCTCTCTTTGCTCTCTCTCTATCTCCTCTCTCTCTCTCTCTCTCCCTTCTCTCCCTTCTCTCTTTCTCCCTTCTCTTTCTCCCTTCTCTTTCTCTCTCTCTCCCTTCTCTCCCTTCTCTCTTTCTCCCTTCTCCCTTCTCTTTCTCTGTTCTTTCTCCCTTCTCTTTCTCCCTTCTCCCTTCTCTTTCTCCCTTCTCTGTTTCTCCCTTCTCCCTTCTCTCCTCTCTCCGTCTCTCTCTCACGACGGTGCCCCACAACTCCTGCAGCTTCTACATCTCCTACAGCTCTCACGACGGTGCCCCACAACTCCTGCAACTCCTGCGTGACAGCTCTTGCCCCAACTCCTGCGTGACGGTGCCAACTCCTGCCCCAACTCCTGCCCCAACTCCTGCGCGACGGTGCCAACTCCTGCACGACGGTGCAACTCCTGCACGACGGTGCCAACTCCTTCCCCAACTCCTCGTGCGGCAATTCCTCTAGCTCTCGTGACGGTGCGATTGTCCGTGGCTTCGTTCATAACTCCTACAGCTCTCACGATGATCAACGGCTTCGTTCGTAACACCTTCGCTTCGTGCGACTGTCCGTGGCCTCGTCCGTGGTCTCCCAGGTAACACCTTGAGCCCCCCAATTGTCCGCGTCCATGCGGACGATGGGTGGGCTTAAGCTTTGTCATTTGCTTAAGCTTCGTGTGGGCTATGCTTTGTCTTTTGGTCACGCTTCGTCTTTTGCCTTTTGGTCACGCTTAAGCTTTGTCATGCTTAAGCTTTGTCTTTTGGTCACGCTTTGTGTGGGCTACGCTTCGTCATTTGCCGTGGCTTCGTCATTTGGTTATGCGCCATCGTGTGGGCTATTCTTCGTCGTGTGTGCTACGCTTTGTCATTTGGTTACGAGCCGTCGTGTGGGCCTCCAAGGTAACACCTTGAAACCACCCAATCATCCGCGTCCACACGGACGATGGGTGGGCTTATGCCCCGTGGCAACCGTCCCGTATGCCGTCCCGTCATTTGGTTATGCCGTGTCATCATGTGGGCCTCCAAGGTAACACTTTGAAGCCCCCCAATCGTCCGCGTCCACGCGGACGATGGGTGGGCTTATGCCCCGTGGCAACCGTCCTGTATGCCGTCCCGTCATTTGGTTATGCGCCGTCGTGTGGGCCTCCAAGGTAACACCTTGAAGCCCCCCAATCATCGGCATCCACACGGAAGATGGGTGGGCTTATGCCTCGTGGCAACCGTCCCGTATGCCGTCCGACGGGCCTCCAAGGTAAGAGATTGAAGCTTATGGTCACGTCCGCGCAACCATTGGGTGGGCTTATGCTCGTCCCATGGCTACAAGCGTGTGGCTTCGTCCCATATGCTTCGTGAGAACAAGGTAAGAGATTGAACCCCCCAATCGTCCGCGTCCGCGCGGACGATCCGTGGGCTTATGCACAAGCGTGTGGCTTCGTCCGTGGCTTCGTCCCGTGACCTTAAAGAGATTGATTGTGTTGCTAATCTTAAAGAGATTGATTGTGTTGTTAATCTTAAAGAGGTTGATTGTGTATCTATTTGTAAGTGTGTAGAGAAAGTTATGGCACCTAAAAGAGTGCTTAGAAAGAGAAAGAAATTTGTGTCACCTCATAGTAGCCGTGAAGTCTGTATGAAGCTACGTTCAGGATGTGTTCCTGGGCGGATCTTAGAGCAAGAAGCATCATTGTGTTTGAGATCAGTGGGCACTCCTTCAACAAAGAAAGGATGTGGTCCAAAAAGATGTGTCTACATTGACGATGAAGCACAAGTGGATGGGGACTCCAATACAATTGACGGGGTTGCGGAGCACACAGGTAGTCACTTATGTGTCCATTTCATTTACATATGACGCTTTGTTTAGTGTTATGTATTAAATATGATTGGTTTAATGCTACTTTTTTTAATTATTACTTATTAATATCTGCTCCTATAGAGACTAATGTGCAGCATGATAGTCTAGATGACAAAGAAGAGGTGAGTGGTGATAGTGATCAAGGGGAGAATGATGATGAAAAAGAAAAGAAGCACTCAAGGAACTTAGGCAAGCAAGTCTCTCTAGGACTGATGAAGGATGTGCTGAGTCAATTTTATATAAAAAAGAGGACACTGCCTCCTCTTGTGCCTCTTTGCAGATTAGTGGCTCATGAGGCAGTCAGATTTGCTACGGATGATGCCCAGTGGTTGATTCCTTCCTTTGATTCCACTGGTTATCTTG
Source organism: Lygodium microphyllum (assembly GCF_053477565.2). Classification (NCBI taxonomy): domain Eukaryota; kingdom Viridiplantae; phylum Streptophyta; class Polypodiopsida; order Schizaeales; family Lygodiaceae; genus Lygodium; species Lygodium microphyllum. The sequence continues at coordinate 24,489,291 of NC_141160.1, read as the reverse complement.
AGACTATGGGACACTTCCTTGTGTCAGTTGAAGGTCCGAGAGGGGAGACCATGTCTGTGACAACCAGCAATCTAGATGAATGGGGTCCAATATGGCGTCAAAGAAATGAGGATTTTGAGAGGGCTCTTGGAAGAGAGTGGCAAGACCTTAAGGGTAAAAAGTTCTTGGTTTGGGATGGAAACCACAGGCTTAAAACGTGGTGGAAACGCATCAAGGAAAGTAAGTTGTCCACTATACATGCAAGTATTGAATGTTCGTATCCCATTCTTATGTTTGTTGGTTTTCAATTACAGAGTACTCCGACTGTGCTCACTACCATGTTAGTGTACGGTGCCAATTCATTGAGGTGCCCAAGGCAAAGGAAGCAGAGCTACTACTCGCACTAGACACCACCAACGCGTAAGTCTTCTTCCTTTAACTATGCTCCTCTTTGTAATATGTTACACTTACATTCTCATATTATGCTTTTGTTTGTTTTCAATAGTATTGCCAGAGCTCATGTTACTCCAAATATTGCGCATGAGGTGTATATGTTTCAAAAGTTTGGTATTGCAAACAAAGACTCCATTCTAGATAGATTGAGTCCAGCCATGAGGAAGTGGGCTGAGGTTGAGATGAGTATAGAGGCAAGGTATTATCATGGTGTTGCTCCATGGTATAACTCTCCTTGCGGTTTAATATCTCAGCTTGTATGGAAGGTGATTTTCTTTCTATGGCTCACTTGTATGAGATGTGCTTTTCTATCTCTAATTTAGTTTTTTTTTGGAATGATAGGATGAATTTCATGTCTTCATCTCAAAAGAAACTGCTAAGCTTGAGGCTCTTGGTCTAGATGAGGTAGAGAGGAAGAAACGTTTGGAGAAGGCTACAAGGGTGGAAGAGGAGCGCCTTAAGGATAGGGGTTACAAATACCTATCCATTGCTAATCCCCAAAATGGTGATGAGTTCTTTAAGTTGTTATTTGGGCTAAAGTGGGATGATGCAAGCATGCTCAAGATCACAAGAGACAAGCTGTATTGTCTCACAAGCTCAAAAATCCCTGCGGAAAGGTAATTTGTATATATAACGCAAGGTGTGTGTATGTGATGCTTTTTTCTTCAATGCTTTCTATTTGCGTATATTGTTATGCATCACAGGAAAAGAATATTGTTGCATCTTATGAGTCTCACAAAGGCCAAAGACCCCCAATACCCGCATTTTGGTGATTATAATCTCTTTTGGGTTTACATGAAGAAAGAGACATATTGGGCTCACTTGCATTCGGAGGCACTACTTCAGATTGATAGGATACAAGTAGAAGGTCCATAGCTACCAGATTCATTTGAGGAGTTCTTTAAGCTTAACATGAAGAATCATGTCATGCAGGTTGACTCAATGCAGTGCATTCATATTGCTTTCTTAATTTCTTTCTTAAAATGTATATGTGCTAATGTTAAGTGCTTGTGAAACTTGTGTAGGCTTTTGTACACCTCTTGGATGGAGTGAAATCTTCAGATGTTGCAGAGAAGATGCCAGAGCTTACGTTTTCAGCCAAACATGTGATTTATATAGGTTAGCATGTATTTTCATATTAGATTGCATGCATTTGCTTGCGTAATTGGCAAGAATGTTGCAAGTGGATACTACAATGTGTAGAAGAGAAGAGGCTGGACGCAGCTCCACAATTCACAAGAGAGTGGATTGATGTTCGTGACGAGAACACTATGTATTCTCCATCATTACGTGAGAGAAAATTGACGGCATGGGAGGCAAGTGTTTGCCCTTGGTGGCTGGATTACCCTGTGGGGGTTATCCCTAAGCAAGAGAAAGATCTGCATGACAGTAAGTACTTCAATCTATGTAAACATCTCGTCGCTTTTGTAGCAATAGTTTTTGTGCTCATGCATGGGAGTCTAAGGGTGAATGATACTATGTAGGATTCAAGGAGGGAGTTGATACTCATGAACCGCTTACCGCACCCACCACTGTAGAGGAGCAAGCAACCAAGGCTACCAAAGGTGCCACCCAGGGTACTCAAGGTAATCCAGGGAGAAAAAATGTGCCAAAGTCCTCTATGGCGCCCACCACCTCCTTTGTTGCAGATTCATCTCTTGGTCGAGAGAATTGGGAGAGGTGACCTATGACCCGTTTAGTAGGTGAGAAGTCTTATATTAACTTGAAATTCGTGTATGATTATTAAAAATAAATTACTTTGAAATAATTGTTGCAAGGTTCCAGTATCAAACATATGTCGATGCTCTATTAGTGGATGTGACCCAAATTGATAGATTTGCCCTTGATAGGTAGACATGACAACTACATATTGCAAGAACATCAATTTACATGTTGCATATAGCATTGCATCATCGTTTACTTTGCATTAATGACTATGTTGTTTTGTGTATAGCATCAACAAGTTTTTTGCAACACAAAAGATGCATCTTTATAGCAAAGATGGAGTTCCATGTCAAGAGGTGGCTCGATTGATATTTGCGGATTTTCCTACGAGCTTGCTTATGGATGTTCTAGGTCCCATCCCATTGGGTAAGTTATGCTTTCTATCACACAAGGTTTACATCAAACTCACTTCTCATATATCATAATGCCAATGTTGTTTGTAGAGGGCATGACTATTCCCAAGTGGAACACATTCTCAAAGGGTCTAGTTATGGGTTGTATGGACCTTGCTCGCGAGTATTTGGCCGACCAGGGATTCTTAGTCACTATGTGCTTAACAGAGCATATAGGTGAGTTTATTACGGATGCGGCAAGAGTGGGGTTTGTGCTTCACTGCACTTGGACACTCATGTGTGACTCCAAGGCTTATCGACATCCCGTTACTAGAGAGGCGGTAAGATAACAAAGTTGGATACGTTGAACGTACGGTTATATGTTCTAAATAAAGTTTATGTTACATGCTTTAAATAAAAACATGGATCACTTATTCTATTTCCACTCGTGAATAGGTACTTGATCTTATTGTGTGTCTTTGGCATCGTGCTGGTCATGTTGTGCCTTGCTACGACAGAGAGGCTGGGGAGAAGATTTCAGAGAGATTGTTTCCAGTGTATCGTAGCTACATGATGGATGATTGTGTCTTTCCCATGGATGTTGATGGTATCATTGTTAGAGGTGGAGCAGAGAGGTCTCATCTTTTCTTTCGGTAAGTAGTCTTGCATGTTTTTGCTCTCAGGTTACCTTGTATGGTATTTTCATTGTTTCTACTTGCATGGCCACAAAGATTCTGTATCTTGATTGATGATATGTGATTGGTGATATGGTTAGGTGGTTACTAGCTACATTTACAAAACGCTACGACTATGTTTTGGATGTGTTTGCGGGGTGTGGTGGTTTGGCGCAGGCCAGTGCAGAGGAGATGAGACATTGCATGTGTCTAGAAATAGATGATGTGCTCTGTGGGGAGTGTTTGTCCACCATAGTGTGTGGACCGGTACCATGCTGAGAGAGAGTGTGTTTTTTTTTTTGAGAGATTCTAGACATTTCATTTTGTTACTACTTTTATATACATGTTTATTATACACTTCGTCATGTGACTATGCCCGATTTTGTCTAAGAGATTACATGCATTGGGATCTTTGATTTGTTTTTAGGAAGAGTGTACCTTGCAACTATTTGACACGAATATATTTTACTAGTTTTCCGTTGGTTTTGTTTTCTTGATATGTGTTCATGTAAATGCAACGTGTCGTACTCCTTAAGTAAGACTATTTATATGCAGAATGGATATGTTGCACGAAAAAGCTAAAAAAAAGAGATTGATTAGAAAAGAACGAAAATGAAAGCCCGCAAAAATAAAATCCCCCTAATAATCCAATCAAGCATGTCCCTTAGTGCAGAGAACCAGCTGTTGTACAACACATCTAATTTCTAATGCTCTCAGAGGTTTCTATCAAATACGAAAAACCAGTAATTTATGGGATCTCAAAGCAGTACAGTCCCGTTCTTAAACAGGTACTAGGAGGTTGGAAGAATCAATCAAGGGCTGTCAGCTGAGCCGTATCATCACAAAAGTGATTAGATCTTATCAGTAGTACCTCAAGATGACTTCATCATCTCAGAATTTTTTTTTGTACAAAAACTTTCTGCTCTTTGTAGATAGTAATAGGACTGTTCACTCCTTGCTTCTGAGGGAAAGAGATGAGTTCTGGCAGAGACTGACATTTAGATCTGGTATAGCTGAAGGGGGGTACATTAGAGCCTTGCAGAGCAATCGTGGGAGGGCCCACATATTACCAAGCTTGACTTTGTAACTGTGGACCTCATCTTCAGAAATGTTCTCCCCTACCTTTGATGTCAGTGATCTCCTATTTAGAAAAGAGTTGTCATTGCATTCAATGATCAATGCTTTCAGCCGATTGCTTCTTTGCAAGCCAGCAGATTCTTTTCCTTGGCCATCCAACTGCCATTCCTTCACATTGACTGGGGCATCATTTTGTTCTGCTCTACGGCTTAAATCAGATAATTCAATTTGCAGTTTATCCTGGACTTTTTGCTAAACTGTTTCTTCAGCCTCCTCCTCTACATGCAAGCAGAATCACCATCTTCATGGTTGACTGATAGTCTAAATGGTTTAGTCCTGATTTCAGTCTGTAAGAATTCACCAAACAGCTGCCTCTTTGTCCTTGAAGAGCCGCTTCTTTCAATTAGCTTCCTAATTGATGCGCTGTCACTGCTATTGCTAGGCCTCTGTTCTGCAATCTCCAAAGAATGTGATTCAGCCTCTGGCTTTCCACATTCTAAACGACTTTCATGATTTTCAGAATTTGGTTGGCTTTCTTGATTGCAGTGTGCCTCATGATGGTAAGTGCACATGCAGTTTCCACTCTCTAGCCCAACACGGGACTATCCTCATACAATTTCCCACAGTTCATGTACTCCCATAACTGGTTGGTGCCAGCAACTACAATCCGTTCATCAACAAGAGCGTCGATGAAGATAAACGACACGTAGTTAGAGTTCCTTTTGGTGATAAGTCTGAAAGCAGCGTCAAGAACACCTGGCTTCTACATCCTCTATTCATGCTCTTCTCAGTCATAGCAGTGACTAAACCTCCATCGAAACGAAGAGAAGTTGTAAGTGAAGAAATAATCTGAGAGACCAATCTGCTCAAATTGGTATAGGTGGGTCTCTCAATTTCAAGTGACCTTCTGCAGATATCATAGATAGCTTCATTATCCAAAAGTACAGCAACATCTGTATGCTCCAATCGGGAGTGAGTGGAGAGCACACTTTTGTAAGGCTCCACCACAAAGCGCAATATTCCGTTGCCTCGTCCTTCTGTTCCCTTCTGTCCAACTCTCCGATCCTGTCGTTGCACCAATATCCAATTGAAAGATCAGTAAACTCTGTTATTGTTTCTCTTCCTCTGCCTCCATGGCGTATCTTCTCCTTTTTGTTTTCTCCTGGATAAACTCTACCATCCGTCCAAAAACAGCCTGCTTTCTTGTAGAGGATGCTGATGATGGCAAATCCACGCCCTTTGATTCCATTATAGGCTTAGCTCATTGAAATTTCATCCAGCCATCCTGGGGTCTACAACAAAGCATGCCGTCAATTTTCAAAACAGTTTTTTTTTTCAAGGTACAGGACGCTACTCGGTTTTTCCCCCCAAAAACGGTTCAGAACAAATTAGTCTCCCCTTCTCCTCTTTTTAGCTGAGCGGGAAAAAAAAACTCCTCTTTGACAAGAATAACTCTAGTTTCTTTACACCCTTAGGAGATCTATGCACCAACTTTGATTTTGACCTTGAGGACTAACTTAGGGTATCTTTGGAGTCATGAATTGCCCCATTAATAGTCAGCTTTACGATGAGTGATCTGCGCACAAACTTCGACTTCGGCCTTGAGGATTGGGTGGCAAAATTCTCCCTTGGTACTTCACTAGTGTTGTCAATAGCCCCGTTGAAGGATTCCTTTACTCGCTTAAGCAGCTTTTGAGAGACTTCCTTCAACTCTATTTCATTAGATGATCGGCTTTCACAAAGCTTCCTTTGATTCCACAATTCCCTGCACTTTTCTTAGAGATCATCATTGAAATTATCAGCTTGATAATGTCCTTTGGCATCAGTTTTTCATATTTTTCTTACACACACACATCATGCATCCAATCAGAATCACACACACGCACTAACGGAATATACACATTGAATGCGGGTTCTCATAATGCATCTCACACACAATGAATCACACGCGGAAAATAACACAAATGCACAACAAAAAAAATGGAGGTGTATACGGCTCGAATGCGCAGCAGCATGACATCCACCCCCTCTAAACCTGCGCATCCTCCGGATAAGCCAACTATCCAGGATCATTCAAGTCCACAAACAGGTTGAGTCCTTCATCAGTTTCTAGTGGACCTGTTTCTCCATCATCTTCATTAATCCATATTCTCTGCTTCTTCTGCTTGACTTTCTTCTACCTGCTCTTCTTCTGCCAATGCTTCAAGTGAATATTCCTTATCTTCTCTTCTCTTGAAAATCTTGACCCATTTTCCAGCAATGGGCACCCTCAATACTGTTCCATCTAATTCAGCCAACTCATAGGTACCATTGTCAAAAACCTGTTTCACCTCATACGGTCCAAACCATCTTTGAACCATTTTTCTCATGCTACTATGTTGATTCTCTAGACTATTGTCGTAGACTAGAACCCAATCTCCTTCTTTTATGGCTCTAGGCCTCAAGCGATGCCTCAAATCAAACCTGTCCTTATTTCTGAGTTGGGCTGCCTTCAAACGATCAACTCCTAGCTGCACATCTTCTGTCCTCTCTAGTTGACGAATCCGAAGAGCTAGAAGCTCCTCCCTTGATAAATTCTCATGCCATGGAAGAACACTCCACGTGAGAGCACAAATTTCTATAGGCATGACAGGCTTTTGCCCATACATCAACTCTACAGGCATATATCCAGTAGTAGTCACGCTATGTGTAGAGCGGTCTGCCCACAATGCAAAAGGTAGTAATCTCGGCCAATCTCCAATCCGACCTCTACAAGCTTTTGCCAATGCCTTAACTATCAGTGGATGCCCTCTTTCGCTCTTCCCATTTCCCTCTGGATTATAGGCAGTAGTAAGAGCCAACTTAATCCCAAGCCGTGAGAAAAATTCTCTAGCTTCGTCTATATCTAGCTCTCCATGATCAGCTGTAATCTTGCCTATACATCCATACCTGCAAAATATTTCTTCCAACAAGAATTTACATATTGTAGTGGTGGTCTTCGTCCGCAAAGATCTACCTTCAAGATAGTTTGTAAGATCCTCCCTAGCCAAGACAAGATATCTCATCTGCCAAAGTCCCACTGGCAAAGTAACCAAGTCTACCACCCACTTATAATGCATACATAGTGGATAGGTTGGATGCAACTCATCACGATGCCACACTAAAGAGTAAAGCTGGCACTCCCTACAAGTCTCCACAAAGTGAGAAACATCTTTATACATCCCTTTCCACCAGTATCTTTCTTTGATTTTCTCATAGGTAGCCCACACACCTCTATGACCAACCCATGAGCTCTCATGAAACTCTCGCATAATCTGTATCTGCATTGCTACCTCACAAACTACTCTCAAGGGCAAGCCGCCTCTCTTCTTTGGATGCTTCCAAAGAAAACCATCTTTCAAGAAATACCCATAAGCCTTCCTTCTGATTTTCTTGAATTCATCATCTGTCCAATTAGCTCTTCGAGTCAATGAACTTAGATACTGTCCAATTTGCAGCCACTCGTCAACATAAAGTTCTTCAATAAAGGCTTCAACAGTAGATACATGACAATCATGAACAAGGACAGATGCTGCAAACTCTGTCTCATCATCTTCTGCAAGCATTGACTCCTCATCCTCATATCTTGCTCTAGATAACATGTCAGCAACTAGATTATCTTTCCCTACTATGTGTCAAAATTCTGGATTCAATGATTTGATATAGGCAATCCACTGAAGCATCGCTATATCTGGAGTCAAACAGCTAGTAATCATGCCAAGCAAAGGCAAACAATCTGTTTCCACAACAACTGAAGCTCCAATAAAATAGCCTTTATCACACTTCAGTGCAGTGACTACTCCCCACAACTCTCTTTTAATCTGTGGATATCTCCTCTGCCGCTCATTAAGAACTTTAGCTCCAAAGCGGATTGCATATCTATTTCCATCAGCATCATCCTGTCCCACTACCCAACCTATGCCAATAGGGCTAGTATCAACTGTCAACATGATTGGCCGTCCACACTGATAATCCACCTTGCAAAGAGTAGGAACTGACTGCAACAGCTTCTTGAGTTTACGCATGGCTTTTGAATGCTTCTCATCCCAATGAAATTTATGCCCCTTTCGAAGCAGCTGATAGAGAACATCTACTATGTGATCAAAATGAGGAATTCAAATCATGTAAAATACACAAGCTCCCACTAATCTCCCCACATCTGAAGTAGTCGAACAATACTCTGCAATCCTGCTTATGGCATCCACCTTTGCAGGTGAAGGCTTCCTGCCATAATATTCAACCATATGCCCAACTATGATGACTTCATTAACACCAAAGACAGATTTCAGCCCTGAAAGAGTCAAGTTTACCTCCTCTAATCGTGTCAATATTTGCTCGCAAGAAACCAAGTGTTCAGCCACAAACTGTCTACATCCTCGCAAATCAAGACTTCCATTCTTTTCCTCTTCTGCACAACCCTTAATCGGCACATCATTTAGGAAAGGCATGGTATACTGCGGAATATAGTCTCGTAGAACTCTATGCATAGCATTCATCATATGAGAAACTAAGTTGGTGGCACCTTGAGGCAAGGTATACATCCTCACAAGACCAATAGGTGTCCGCATAGTAGTAATATCCCTGCTTTCTAAGGCAAGCTGAAACTGATCATAACCAGAATACAAGTCACCTAGAGAATAGATGGCCCGTCCTGCAAAAGCCTCAGTAAATTCATCCACAACTGGACATGTTCCCACATTCCTGATTGTCACTTTGTTCACAGGTTGCATATCCTGAATATATCTCAAAGTACCATTCTTCTTTGGTACAGTAAACCACCTATTAGAATAGGGTGCAGAAGAGGGTTCCAAAATCCCCATCTTAATCTTCTCATTTAGCAACTCTATCAGCTTTGGCAAGTGTGCTTTAGGCACAGGTATAGGACATATATTCCATGGCACATGAGGGACAGTGAAGATGACCAAAGGCGCAACCAATTCGGGACTAATGCAGCCAATTTCATGAGGAAAGAAAGCAAATGCCTTACCATGACGTCCAAGCATCTCTCTAAAACATTCTTTCTCCACTGGAAGCAAGAAATCATCATTTCCAATCTTCAATTCTGCAAGAGTTTCAACTGTAAATTTATGTCCAATATTTGCAGGATCTCTCAACATAGGCTGCTTCATAGCTTTTTCTATCTGCTCATCACTATCAGGAGGAAGCGGCCCTGCAACCGGCTTAACCTTCTTATCAACTATTTTATACTTCGTGTCAACCTTAGCATCAGTCAGGCACTCTTTTCTTTGCTGTAATTTTTGCAAATTTTCAGCAACTCTCAACTCTGTTGGAAGGGCTGAAAGATTTCAGCCCTTTGCTCTATGGACTGCATGGGTGTAGCCTAAAACTCTGTATGCTAAAAATTTTTAGCATTAAACTCTGTTGGCTGAATGGATTCAGCCCTCGGCTCTATGGACTGCATGGGTGCAGCCTCATACTCCATATGTTGAATTTTTCCAGCATTTAACTCTGTTGGCTGAAAGGTTTCAGCCCTCTGCAACTCTGTAAGCTGATCAAGATCAGCCACCATAAATTCAGTTTGCTGAGTTTTCTCAGCCTTTAACTCTATTTTCAGCTTAAAATAAAAAATTTCCTGAAACATATCCGAGGTTTGCACAGGTATGATCTTTGAACCCTTACATGCATCAGTTTTCAGCATTGTTCCCATCTCAAACAATGTATCTGCATAAGACATCCCTTCATACAGTCCATCTACATGCTCTTCTGCTTGCAAAATACCTGCAATCTTCAACTCTTTCTCCTTACGACCAATGTTCTACCTGCAGCTCTAGGCAAATCTGAAATTTTCTGATAACTCACTGAACTATCTGAAGAAAAACCAACAAAATTAGTGGAGAAAGACTAGCTGCCAGGAGGCGAGATCTCCTCTTTTCTCCGCTCCGTACCACTGGCATCTCGCAAGACAGCGGTACCTAATGAAAATCCAACTCCTTCGCAGGTAGTGGTGCCTCACGCAAGGAGTCCCTGTTTCTCGGATGATTTACCCCAACAGTCATAAACTGAACAGCTCGCATACCATCCTTACTGCGTATCCGTGCATAAGCTGAGTCGTCATCCATCACTTTTGTTTCCATTATTACTTCTGTAATGAAAGGCTGTCCAAGAATAATCGGATAAGAGCAAGAATCGTGAACAAAGCAATGATAATCCTCTTCAACATTACCAATAGAAATTTTGATGCTCGGACAAGCAACATACATATCACCAGAAGTATTATTGGTGGCTCTCATGCGCCAGCCATGCTCTGCATCCATAGGCCACTTGCCACTCTCATAAACACCTCGAGCAATAAGATTAATCTCCGAACCATGATCGACTAAAGCGACCAAAGGAATCTGTTTCTCTCCAATCCTTACCACTGTCTCAGTGGTTGCTCTAGCCCAATGACTTCGTGAAAAATGGCTGCGAGGAATGAGAATAGGGGTATCATCATCTTCATACTACATAGGCTGAACTATTTTTAGCATTCTCAACCATCACTGCATCATCATGCTCTTCCCTAAGAGCTCCATACCATAATCCCTGTAAAGCAGGTCCTTCCATCGCATGTCGTTTCCTCTACAAAAGATCCTGCATATGATCCTGTATTTCTCTTCTAGAAATCCCAAGAGCTTCTCCAACAGTAAAACTGACTTCACTATTCAAAATTCTTTCATGAAAAATCTTACTCATATCCGTCTACATATCAAGGTCTGACAAGAGCTTGAATCCTGGCTCCTTTCTTGGTTGCCTCTTCACTTTCATCTGCTTATCTCCCATAGGTTGTTCAGGACCTGATTGAGCTGGAGAACTTGACATAGGTGGAGCTGTAACAGGTGGTGAAACAAAGTCACCCCCTCTAGTCTTTTTGGAGGTGTTGAGACCCTCCTCCTCTCTTCTTCTCTTCTCCTCAACCATGGCATCTAAACCCTATGTTTTCTCCATATAAGCAAAAATAGAATACCTGTCAACAGGAGAATCCCATCCCGTTTGTCCTCGAATTTTGGAGCCCACACAAGTCATAGTAGATGCCTAAACTTTCCCTCTTCTCGCTATCTCCAAGGCAGAGGACCATAAAGCAGAGTCTCCATCTGATTTATGCTCAAGCTGGACTCCATAAGCTGAAGCATCTCCTCTAACACTCACATAAGCTGATCGTGCAGCCATATCATCAACGAGCTTCTTCATGCCTCCCTTACCAAAGTTCGTGTCAAGAGGAGCACTAGTCTCTGTCAGACATATCTTCCCATCTTATCCCTAGAACACTACATTCTTCTTACGCGCTTCCTGAAAAGCATCACAATCTCTGCAATGTTGGTGCTCTGTACTATTGCACCAAATACATCGTCTCCCTTTTCTTTGACCAGCTGGAAAAGCAGTCGCTGGAGCAGGTGCTACAGCAGGTACTGACATAAGTTGCTCCTTTCTGGTGGATTTACAATAGGAGGAGTAGTCTTAGGCATAGAACTTGCAGCAGGGGTAGAAGAAGAGGTCTCCAAGGATTTTTCAGAAGCAAATCCTGTATTACGATGCAATCGTACTCTCCTCCACTGCTTCTTAACAAGAGCATTCACAGCATCAATGACATGTCTCCACTCGGTCTTTAAACCTGAATCAGTAGCTTGATCTTCCAAAAGATCATCCAACTTTTCCTGTAAATCAGCATTAGCAGCTTGTGAAAATAATTCCACTTTCTGCATCTCCAAAGCTTGCTGCTCAATTCCATTCAACTGATCATAACGACTCTCAAACTCTCGCAGAAGGGCGGTAACTGAAAGTCCCTTATTAGGCATAGAAACCCATGCTAAGAAATTCCTACGGTTCATAAGACCTATCCTCCAGGAAATATTCATCTTTTAATGCCTTCTTAAACTTTGCCCAACCAGCATGTGTTTCTTGAATTTCTAAAATTTGGACTTCAAGAGCGCACACCACGATCCGCAAGAAGTAGCGGCTCCAAACATCTTGAGAAACCCCAAAAAACTTCATCTTTTCTTCATACAAATGCAGGTAAGTTGACACTTGTTGGCCGTTAAACTGCTTCATCTCCTGTTGGACAACTTTCAAGGCATCCATGGCATCACTATCACGTTTCGCATGAGCTTGCTGCTGCATATAGGTTGTAAATGACTGAAACGGGTTCTTCATGACATTGTCATCTTTCATCTCTTCTTGCGAGTCTCCCATCTTGCTGAAAAGTGATGCAGCACTTTCACGTCGGGTTCACCAGAAATTTCATAGATTTCATGTAAGGGCTGCTGAACACGGAGTTCAAGTTGCAACAAGTGAATAGACTAACAAGAAGAAATCGAATTTTTGATGCCAAAGTTCACTATATTCCTTGTCACGTTAGTTACATGAAGTTCATGTTCAGAAAAATCTGAAGTATCTCATAAACTGTTTTGCATTCAGGTGTATAATGACAGTTACATTGAACAGAATAATGGGCATTAACTAATAATCCAGTCAAGCATGTCCCTTAGTGCAGAGAACCAGCTGTTGTACAACACATCTAATTTCTGATGCTCTCAGAGGTTTCTATCAAATACGAAAAACCAGTAATTTATGGGATCTCAAAGCAGTACAGTCCTGTTCTTAAACAGGTACCAGGAGGTTGGAAGAATCAATCAAGGGCCGTCAATTGAGCAGTATCATCACAAAAATGATTAGATCTTATCAGTAGTACCTCAAGATGACTTCATCATCTCAGAATTTTTTTTTAACAAAAACTTTCTGCTCTTTATAGATAGTAACAGGATTGTTCACTCCTTGCTTCTAAGGGAAAGAGATGAGTTCTGGCAGAGGGCAGACTGACATTTAGATCTGGTACAGCTGAAGGGGGGTACATTAGAGCCTTGCAGAGCAATCGTGGGAGGGCCCACATATTACCAAGCTTGACTTTGTAACTGTGGACCTCATCTTCAGAAATGTTCTCCCCTACCTTTGATGTCAGTGATCTCCTATTTAGAAAAGAGTTGTCATTGCATTCAATGATCAATGCTTTCAGCCGATTGCTTCTTTGCAAGCCAGCAGATTCTTTTCCTTGGCCATCCAACTGCCATTCCTTCACATTGACTGGGGCATCATTTTGTTCTGCTCTATGGCTTAAATCAGATAATTCAATTTGCAGTTTATCCTGGACTTTTTGCTAAACTGTTTCTTCAGCCTCCTCCTCTACATGCAAGCAGAATCACCATCTTCATGGTTGACTGATAGTCTAAATGGTTTAGTCCTGATTTCAGTCTGTAAGAATTCACCAAACAGCTGCCTCTTTGTCCTTGAAGAGCCGCTTCTTTCAATTAGCTTCCTAATTGATGCGTTGTCGTTGCTATTGCTAGGCCTTTGTTTTGCAATCTCCAAAGAATGTGATTCAACCTCTGGCTTTCCACATTCTAAACAACTTTCATGATTTTCAGAATCTGGTTGGCTTTCTTGATTGCAGTGTGCCTCATGATGGTAAGCGCACCTGTTGTTTCCACTCTCTAGCCCAACACGGGACTATCCTCATACAATTTCCCACGGTTTATGTACTCCCATAACTGGTTGGTGCCAGCAACTACAATCCGTTCATCAACAAGAGCGCCGATGAAGATAAACGAGACGTAGTCAGAGTTCCTTTTGGTGATAAGCCTGAAAGCAGCGTCAAGAGCACCTGGCTTCTACATCCTCTATTCATGCTCTTGTCAATCGTAGCACTGACTGAGCATCCATCGAAACGAAGAGAAGTTGTAAGTGAAGAAATAATCTGAGAGACCAATCTGTTCAAATTGGTGTAGGTGGGTCTCTCAATTTCAAGTGACCTTCTACAAATATCATAGATAGCTTCATTATCCAAACGTACAGCAACATCTGTATGCTCCAATCGGGAGTGAGTGGAGAGCACACTTTTGTAAGGCTCCACCACAAAGCGCAATCTTCCGTTACCTCGTCCTTCTGTTCCCTTCCGTCCAGCTCTCCGATCCTGTCGTTGCACCAATATCCAATTGAAAGATCAGTAAACTCTGTTATTGTTTCGCTTCCTCTGCCTCCATGGCATATCTTCTCCTTTTCGTTTTCTCCTGGATTAACTCTACCATCCGTCCAAAAACAACCTGCTTTCTTGCAGAGGATGCTGATGATGGCAAATCCACGCCCTTTGATTCCATTATAGGCTTAGCTCATTGAAATTTCATCCAGCCATCCTGGGGTCTACAACAAAGCATGCCGTCAATTTTCAAAACGGTTTTTTTTTTCAAGGTACAGGACGTTGCTCGGTTTTCCCCCCCCAAAAACGGTTCAGACCAAATTAGTCTCCCGTTCTCCTCTTTTTAGCTGAGCGGGAAAAAAAAACTTATCTTTGACAAGAATAACTCTAGTTTCTTTACACCCTTAGGAGATCTATGCACCAACTTTGATTTTGACCTTGAGGACTAACGTAGGGTATCTTTGGAGTCATGAATTGCCCCATTAACAGTCAGCTTTACGATGAGTGATCTGCGCACAAACTTCGACTTCGGCCTTGAGGATTGGGTGGCAAAATGCTCCCTTGGTACTTCACTAGTGTTGTCAATAGCCCCGTTGAAGGATTCCTTTACTCACTTAAGCAGCTTTTGAGAGACTTCCTTCAACTCTATTTCATTAGATGATCGGCTTTCACAAAGCTTCCTTTGATTCCACAATTCCTTGCACTTTTCTTAGAGATCATCATTGAAATTATCAGCTTGATAATGTCCTTTGGCATCAATTTTTCATATTTTTCTAACACACACACATCATGCATCCAATCAGAATCACACACACGCACTAACGGAATATATACATTGAATGCGGGTTATCATAATGCATCTCACACACAATGAATCACACGCGGAAAATAACACAAATGCACAACAAAAAAAATGGAGGTGTATACGGCTCGGATGCGCAACAGCATGACACCGGTCCTAGCCCGTGTGACACAACAAGAAAGGGAATCGTAGACACGGGAGCTGGGGTTAGTGTGCTTAGCCATGCAGTGCTTCAAACTTGGGGAAACCCACCTATCGAAGCTGTTAGGTTTAATGTCACGCTAGTAAACGGTATGAGAGTTAAGCCATTCGGGGTACTGAAGAATTGGCCAGTGAAGATCGCAGGTGTCCAGTTCTCTGTCAACTTTATAGTCATGAAGGGAGTGGACTATGATGTCCTATTAGGCCGACCTTGGATGTGCAACGCTAGAGTCATCTAAGATTGGGGTAATGGCTTGATCTTCCTTGGCAATAAAAGGGCGCCGTAAGAATAGAGATGGACACTTGGAAGACCTCACCAATCAACCTAGACGCCATCTTTGCTATGCTCAAGGGGAACACTCAGGTCAAGAAGCCCTATGGGCCCTTGACCAAGTATATCCCATGCCCAAAGGATGAGCGGGATTGGATGCACGTTCTTGCCACAATCGACCTACCATTCTCAGACCATGAGACGTACAAGCAAGCCATCAAAACGATCAGCAAGACCAACGAAGCACTCTCTACACCAGTCTGCATGATGGCAACAAGCCGCCGGGGAAAACCTAAGCTTGTCACCTTCCACGTACCTTCCAACAAAAGGGAACTCCAGGGGATACTAGAATACCTAACGAACCAGCTAGCTGGCAACCCAGCTGCAAATTTCAAACCACTCCAGGATCTCTTAGAGGATTCCAAGTGGCAATGGACCAGGGTGCACGATTTAAACCTCATGTATAACTGGGCCCCAGTTCCTGACCAACGACACGAGGCATACCAAGCCCCAGGAGACGACGAGCTGTCGGATGACAAAGATTCCAGTGACGAATACGAAGACTGCCAATCCTTTAGTGATGAGAGCGAGGGTGAAGTAGATACCATAGAATATGACACTGAAGGACGAGAAATTGAGGAGATACGAGCAGACGCCAAGCCGCAGAAAAGGCAGGCCCTTAGAGTAGAGCGAGGAGTCATGCACATGGAGTGTGATCGAGCTTGGTTGAAATGCATAGGAGCCATAGACCTTGAGCAAGCAGGCCTAGCCCAGTCAAGAATGATGTCAATACTTAAGACTGAATCACCATCTGAACTACGGCCACCAGGGGAGACCACCTCTTCCAGTGAAGATGGAGGGTTTGACTCTGAATCGAAAGTTAGTTTGGATAGTGATCCAGAGATCCCTAGGCCGCCCACGACCAGACATACCAAGGGGGACCTACCTGTCCACCTAAGGCACAGACGGTTAAGGCAGGAAAAGGCAAAGCAACCCAGGGATACACGATCAGAAGAACAGTGAAAGCCGCAGGACCTCCCTAAACACTTCATGAAATTCAAAAAACATGATAGGGTAGTAGTTCTATTAGGTGCCAAATGTCAAGGGCAGATGAGCGAACCAATCAAAGGACCAGCCAAGGTCAAGGAGGTAGACCTAGCCCAGGAAGGGGAAACACCCCGACCAGTATTCATTGCCAACGACTTGACTGGTGAAGAAGAAACAAGTCTTGTCGCTCTCTTGTGAGAGTATATAGACGTGTTTGCTTGGTCCTTAGAAGAGCTACAAGGGGTAGATCCGAGTGTTGTGACTCACAACATACCCATGACGTCGGTGGATGCAACGCCGGTCAAGCAGCAACCGTACCCTATGAATCCAAAACACTCTCATGCTGTCAAAGAGGAAATTGACAAGCCGATGAGAGCTGGATTCATTTATGAAATTGAGCACACAGAATGGGTATCACCCATAGTCATTGTGATGAAGAAGAATGGAAAAATCCGTAAATGCGTCAATTACAAGAAGGTGAACGCTGCTACGAAGAGAGACAACTATCCATTGCCATACACCGAGCACATGTTTGAGAGGGTGGCAAGCAAGGAGGCCTATAGTTTTCTGGATGGCTTCTCAAGGTACAACCAGGTGCAAGTGCATCCTACAGATAGCTGCCTTTGCCACGGAGTGGGGGATCTTTGCATACATAGTCATGCCCTTCGGGTTGACTAATGCCCCCGCCACTTTTCAACATCTCATGTGCACTATCTTTAAGGACATGCTTTGCAAGGAGTTGAAAGTCTTTGTCGACGACCTGTGTGTTCATTCGACCTAGATCGAACACTTAGACAGACTCCGCGCAGTCTTTGAACGGTGTCGCCTATATTGTCTCTCCTTGAACCCCTTGAAGTGTTAGTTTCGGGTAAAGCACAGATGCATCTTAGGACACGTGGTGTGGAAGAATGGCATTGCCACTGACTTCTCTAAGGTCAAGGTTATTGTTGACCTTCCACCCCCAATTAATTACAAGGGAGTTCAATGCTTCTTAGGCCATACAAGATACTATCGGCGGTTTGTACTGAACTATGCCGCTGATCACCATACCATTGTACAAGCTGCTGATTGTCTTCGAGTGGACCAAGGCATGCCAACGAAGAGCGTACGAAGAATTGAAAAAGGCTCTAACAATAGCACCAATTCTACCAGCCCCAGATTGGACCATTACCTTCCACGTGCACATCAATGCTTCTAAGTTTGTCGTGGGGGCAGTGTTGTGCCAACCTAGTGAGCACAACTTAGATTACCCAGTGAGCTTTGCTAGCAGACAACTCACTGAGACAGAGATGAATTACTCGACAACAGAAAGGGAGGGATTAGCCATGGTGTTCGCTGTGAAGAAATTCCGGCATTATCTATTGGCCACACCCTTCGTCTTTTTCGTGGACCATCAAGCCCTTCTCTATTTAGTAAACAAACCTTGTGCTACAGGGCACATAGCTCGATGGCTCCTTCTACTTCTAGAATTCGATTTCTCCGTGGTAGTACGAAGAGGAAAACAGCTTTACATGGCTGATCACATGTCACGCATCCCCACAGGAGAAGCCGCTGGACAAGGCATCGTTGACGAGTTACCTGACGTCCACTTATTCCACTTGTCTAGCGAGAGAGATTTATTTAAGGCTGACCTAGCGCCATATTTGACGGATGATGTCATCCAAGTGCTCGAGCACGGACTACCTGAGCGACCAATAGAAAAGGCCCGACTTAAGCACTTGATCCTAAAGATCCAGCCCTACCACAATTGATTGCAGGCCAACTCTATAGGCTAGAGCAAGACAAATTGTTGCATAGGTGCGTGTGTGAGCATGAGATGCATGATGTGCTCTCAGAGGTGCACGGTGGCATTGTGGGAGGACACTTTAGTGGAGACACGACAGCATGGAAGGTGCTGCAGTCTCAACTATGGTGGCCCACACTTTTCCGCGATGCCAAGCGATTCATCAAGCATTTTGACGAGTGACAACAGACAAAAGTCCCAATTCGTAAAGATCAAATGGAGTTGACCCCAACTATTGCTCGCCAACCCTTTGAAAAATGGGGAATTGACTTCATAGGACCCATCAGTCCTACGGCGCAGTACTCATAAGCCAAGTACATCGTAGTGGCCACAGATTACCTCATGAAATGGGCAGAGGAAAGAGCCACACAAAAAAACGACGCTAGGATGACTGCCAAGTTCTTATGGGAGCAAGTGATCTCATGCTTTGGTTGCCCCATCGAACTGGTTAACGACCAAGGCACACACTTCATTAACGAAGTAATAGCACATCTCCTATCCACCTTTCTCATCATCCATCGCAAATCCTCACCATACTACCCTCAGGCCAATGGCCAGGTAGAATCAACTAACAAGATTCTTATCAATGTCCTGACTAAAGTAGTCTCAGCCTCACGAAGCGACTGGGACAATAAGCTGATGGCAGCCTTGTGGGCCTACCGCACAACTTATAAAATGGCTGTCGGCCAAATCCCCTTTAGGTTGACCTATGGGACTGAGGAAATTCTACCATTAGAATTCTTCGTTCCCAGCCTGAGAATAACACTTCAAGAATAATGGGAAGGGAAGGAGGCATGGACGAAACGCGTGGTCGAGCTGGAACGCCTATCAGAAACTCATCTTCTAGCCTCCCACGCGCTTATCTGTGAGAAAGCCCGACGCAAGAGCTGGTTTGACAAGCATGTCAAGCAACACAAGTTTAAACAGGGTAACTTAGTGCTCCTTTACTCAGTTAAAGGGCATAAGCAAAAAATGAAATTCACAGGTCTCGGACCCTTCAAGGTTCGTGCAATCAGCCGAACCGGCAATGTCGAGCTTGAGACACTAGACGGTGAGGGAATAGGCTTCTTCAATGGCAGTCGTGTCAAGAAGTACTTCCCTCCCACGCATCCTTTGCATGAGCCACCATTATTAGAACTGCCGGTTAAAGTACGAGTAGCTACAATCACTGAAATCAATGAAGATGATGAGGAAGCTGTAGAACCCGCTTACCTCCGTGTCACAGTCACTGCCAAGCAAACATGCGCTTTCAATGCCTTGATTGATGGGGGAGCAGACTTCAATGTCTTAATCCACAAGCATTGGATGCAACTTGGCAAACCACTACTTCAACCCACAACTGCCAAATTAAACCCATATGGGGCTCAATCATACGCTCTTCTTGGCAAGTGCAGAGTCGCCGTTTCTATCGAGTCTGAGACTATTCCAATGCTTTTTTACGTGTTGCCAAGTGCTACAGATGCAGGCACAGAGTCACTGCTAGGGCAAACCTTCAAAAAGTAGACTCACTGCAATGTTGATTATGAGTTGCAGCGCATCCACCTAGCAATAAGCAACGTGCACATTGTCACAGCTTTCAGCAAGGGCTGCGCGACACCATCACTGTCCGCAAAGCCACTGGTAGAAACATCCATAGGCAAGACTAAGAAGGAGGGTAGTGCACGGCTGCCACTTCCCGACTTCCATAAACCGCAGCCTGCAGGACCAAAGAGAAGGCCCAACAGCCTCGCTTCCAATGGGTTCCTAAACAGTCGCAACAATCGCCTAGGAGTCGATGCGCCTATCCTCATAAGACCCAGAACTCTAAACCTAGCAGGCCAAGATGCAATCATAGGAAGCGCCGCATGGTCAAGAAAAGATGGGTCCCTAAAGCCCTTTTGCATGTGCAAGGCTACTACGAGGGAAATACCTGGCTGTGGATCCCAAAGGTCCCCACAGCCAAAGGCACTATTCATACGCCACCCTCAAGCTTGATCAGCCCACGTCCCCCAACACCTTAAAACCATAGGCCGCAGTGCTCTCCAGAGTCCTAGCCATCCGACTCATCTACGCTTTAGCCCAAGAGAGTCACACAAACCTATCGGCCCAAGCAACAACCACCGTCACAGGCGGCATCACCCGACCAGGTCAATCCGACTCTCCACAGCAAAGCTGACTGCAGCAGCCCATCCATTGTGGCTGACCCTAATCCACCCATATTCCAAACAGCCCAACTGCAGGCTTAAGGAAACTCCCAACAGCAACTATGTATTGTCAAGGCCTCTAGTTCTAGCAAACCTCAATCGCCCGTCGGCCTTACGCCCTCCTATGAACGGAAATCATTTCTAGCGCTAGTCGCTAACCTTGCTGAGGACACCAGGGATGACGTGGTGGACTGCATTAAATGACTTGATGCTACCTTCATGTTGCTAGCCCTCAGCTATGACCACTTGGACTTGGGTCTATTAGAAGAACCCTTTGCAACAAAAGTGCGCAATATGCCTTGCTCTTGGGAGACTTTTGAATTTGCATTTGCAAAAGCTTATCGCTCTGCTCTGCTGAGTTGCTCAGTAGCGAGATCTCCAAAGAGCAAGCCATCAAACAACGTCTCATCACATCCTACGATCAGCGAACCACTTCTGCTATTACTGATCAAGAAATCATCGAGTTATTCAAGCTCGCTGACATGGACTCCACCTTTTTGAAGCATTGGTACACTCTTAGGCTACAATGGGAAGTTGAGGGGTGCCCCATAATGACCAACGCTGAGCAGTGCCGTGCAATCAAAACAACAAAGTACGACCCCACCTACGTTGCGCCAACCTCGTATCGAGTATTAACCACTCTCCGTGGCCAACCCATGGAAGAGCACCTCAAGGGGCATCCCTACCTTGACCGCCTCTTAATAGAGGAATACCTCCACATTGCAAGTCGGGTCGATTCTGGCGATCTCCTAATCGATGTTCTAACATACATCACGCACGTCGATATCCGTCCATTTGAATTAGACCGGGAAGCTCAGCTAGAGTATAACCCCAACTTTTATGCTTCGATCCTGCACAAATAGACCGACGCCCTTTATGCTGAACGCCCTTGGCCTCTCAACCTCCAATCCTGGGACGGATTCTTCTCGTTCCAAAGGGGGAGGGGGTAAGGTGGAATCTAAAAAGTAAACTAAGTATGAAATGTCAATAAAATTTGAAATGCAATGGTAAGATGTAATGGTAAAAGTCTAAAAAGAAAAGTTAAGGCTATACTCAATAAAATTTGCTACGCTTTTCTTCTTTCAGCAAGTTATTTGTCAAAAACACTGATAGTGGAAACGACTGAACTTGCAAGTAGCGATCATGGCAAGCTAGGACAAAGCAGGAAAGCTCCCCTTCTCGGAGGAGGAGCAAGCAAAGTACGGCTTCACGGTGGAGACGAGAGCCTTCAACCAGTTGAAGTTCCGTCACATCTTCAACCTTGAAGACGTGGCCATCGAAGAGCCGGCAGTGCACCAAATCATAGATCAGTGCCATCTGCAGAAATACCTAGACGCAGTGGGCCGGAGGGTGGACTACACCCAGTGCGCCGACTTCTTACGCACCTTTAACAGGATTAGAGGCACCATCACAGTGCGTGAGAATGAAGCCACCAGGCAAGTACGGATCGAGCTGACCCCGGAGTTGGTGGAAAGGGCACCAGGGCTACCGAATAAGGTGGAAAGAAAGCCGAAGAGGGACATCTATGCCATGTTGGGAATGGACAAGGTGAAGGTCCATACCAATGATGGGATTAGCCTAGCAAACATCCCAAACCTAGAAATCCAGCTGCAAGCAAAAATGGTGCACGCTTTGTTCTCAAGCCAGAGGTACAACAGCATAATGAGCCAGATCAATGTACCTCTACTCGACATCATTGCAGCACAATCGTTGGACGAGGTGAACCTTAATGGGTTTGTGAGAAAACCATGGAGGCTTCAGCTAAGGCCCTGGCAACAAGATGAAGGGCTGCTGGAGGGGAATCCCTATCGTCTCAATCAACCCACAAGGCATCATCCTCCAAATCCACAACCATAGGATTTGGAGGTGTCCTTACGGCCATCATTCAAGAAGCACTAGGGCAAGGACGAGAAGAAGAAGACAAGAAGGGAGGCGACGAAGGGAGGCGATGAAGGAAGTGATGAGTCACCGTCACAATCCCCACCTCGCACAGAAGAGCAGCATAGGTCTTCAGACGAAACGGAGATTGACAAAGATGAAGAGGGAGAGTCCTAGGGCAGCCCACAGAGGCATGCAGAACAACGAACAAAAGCCCTGCATGGAAAGAGGAAAGAGGAGTGCAAGAAAAAAGAAAAGGAAGATCTGGAGAGGGCTCAAAGGGAGTCGGTCAGGGATGAGGAGGAGAGAAAAAAGAAGACTAAAGAGTAGTTGAGAAGGAAGAAAGAGGAAGAAATAGCATTGGCCACCCGTCGCTCCATTGAGGAGCAGCACAAAAGAGACGAGGAAGGCGTAGAGAGCCCACACCAAATAGAGGAACCTGGTTCCAGTACCAGTGTGCCGAAAATCACACCCCCACCCCCGGCAGAGGGAAAAGGCAAAGAACCGATGATGCCAACTCTCCCCCTCTTCATACCTTCCACACCAGCCACTCTCATCATGACAACACCCACTGCCACTACCACCCAAGGCTCCACCCCAAAAGTCGACAAGAGCAACATGGTCACTTTTGGCTGCAATTCCTAGTGGAATGGGAGTTGGAAAGAGAAGCGGGCATGGCCACCCCAGAGTCAAGAGTCAAAAGGGTAGCCACAACTGATATAGAGCCAAGACCGAAGCTAAAGAGGCAGAAAACAGAAGCCGCTATCACCACCACCACCATGTCTCATCCCCCACCTCCAGCAGGCCAATATGACGAATATGTTAAGGAGCTGCTCTCGTAGCTAGAAATGGCCAAGGAAGAAAGGAGAACAGGCGAGGAAGAGCTGGCAACAGAATGAGAATCACGAGCCGCTCTCCAGCTGGAGAAAACAAAGCAGATAATAGAATACCAAAGGGAGATTGCTGTGCTCAAGGAGGAAGCCAGCAATAAGGATGCAGAGAAATCAAAAGCCCTGAAGGAACATGACGCTTCTTGGGAAGGAAGGAGAAAAATCTGGATAGAGCGCCTCAACGGAGAAAGGGAGACCAATGCTCACCTGTGGCGCAAGAACGACCAGCTCTCTGCAGTCAACCTGGAAGCACAAAACCAGCTTGACAAGATCAGACAGGAGGTTGCAGAGCTGGACCAATTAAGAGGAGAGCAGGTGCAAAGGATGCAGGTGAAGTTGGACCAGCTCAATGCATAGATCATCACGATGAACTCCAGGAGCAGTCCTGCCTGCATCGCGAGCTCGAGGACCAGCAGCAACAACTCATGGCTATGACCCTCCATCAAGGGGAGAGCCTGGAAGATATGAAAAAAAGAGCAAAAGAATGGGCTCATCACAATGAGGGGAGAATACGAGACTTGGCACGCCGGCTGGCCAAAGCCAAAAGAGATAGGGTGTTGGCTGAGAATCAAGCAGAGGCGTCCCAACTCTCCATGATAGCCCAGCAGCACACCTTTCTCAATACACTACTCCACTCCATCAAATTGGAAGGAAACGAATCCAATGATCTACAAAAGAAGCTATCCATTGCAGGTAGAGCCCTAACAATAGGCCTGCATGTGCCACTACAGCTAGGAGGCCTGCCGTAGAGCCTGGAGGAGCAAAGAAGATATCTTGCACAGGTAGGCCTGATGGCGCAGGAAATAGACGAACTCGGCTTCATAGAGGCGAAGGCGCAAGAAGACTTGCAAGCAGAAGGGGGTGAACTAGAGTTTGATCTTGGCAGGAGGAGGACTACGTCCCACCACCCCCTCCTCCACAACAAGAGGAAGTGCAGCCACCTGACACATCTGCTAAAAGGAAAGTAGCCCAGGCTAACCGCAGGAGAGAAATGGTAGAGAAGGCAAGGAAAAAGCTGAACGTTAGACCTATTCCAAGACAACCTGCCCCTCTCCTACTGCACCTTGAGAATCTCCCAATTGAATTCCATGCAGAGTTGATTATCTGGTAACAACAGGAATGTACCCGCGATCCCTTCGACTTGAGCTTTTAGTTTTTCGCTACATTAAACAGAGTAATGCCCATTCAACTTATAAACGACATAATCGCCATGGGTGCAAGGCTTAAGGCCAAGTGGCTAGCGGAGCAAGAGGCCAACCCAATTGCTTGGGGAGTCGAGGACCGCGAATTTTGGTAGGATAAAGTCCTCCAGGTGCCTAGATCAGTGGAAGGCTATAATTGCCAACCCACCTAGAGAAGACACATTTTTTACGTCAACCTTGACGCATGGATGGCGTTTTGTAACACCCTCCCTTCTAAGAGAAACGACCCCACTTTCATGTTGTATCCTCAAAGGGTAGGGGTCGACTTTAATCCGTCCATCCATGGTAGGTTTGACTTTCCCATTATCTATAACACCAATAGCACCTCCCATAAGGACACCCTTCTCTTTACCCTCCCTGATTTGTACAGCTCTATAGATAGATTTCTTAGTGAGTTCACCTCCTGTCCTGACGCCGCCTTCATAACCACTTGTAATTATCTTAGACTAATTAGGGTCCTAGTCCATCAAGAGCCCGCACCTCAAGAACGCCACCTCCCACCCCTCTACTTCGACCCCAACACCATAGATAGCAGCACCATGACTCGCCTCATGATGCGCGCTACTCTTTTGCCATCCTTTTGTGTTGCACTACTCGAAGATATGAGTGATAGCAAATTCACCCAGTGCAACTACCCCTTCCTTTCCACCACCACTCTCAAAACCCACCTCAACCTCAAGGGCTACTTGTTGAGTCGCAAATTCCTTAACAAGGCACCCCACTCTCCACCATCCCCTACCCACCATTCAGATGACGAGGAGTAAACTCCCGTCATGCCCTTGTATCACGTGTGTCCATGTATAAGCCTCTTTATTTATTATTATTATTTTTTTTAAAAAGAAAGAAGCAAGCCACAAGGCAACAAAAAAGGGTGAACTGGAAAGAAGGGACGACAGCAAAGCATAGCAAAGCCAAGGGATGTATCTACCATTAAGCAAAGATAAGTGGTGAGACCTTTGCAAGATCCGCTTGCAACTCCCCTTCGCCTCGTCGTGCACCGCCGTCATTGCACCTAGGGTTCTCCCTAGCCCCTTCCCCACTTCACGCTTAGGGCACATCAAGTGTAGGACTTTCAGACCTGTCACCCTAAGATTTGCACCGCACCTCCAACGACACACTAACTGAGTCCTCAAGTGTGGGACCTTACCGCCCAAGGTTAGACCCATCTCCCAGTTCCACTGCCACGGGTACCATGCACTACACGGAGAGGCAAACACACCCCTTAGGGACCTACTGATGGCTACCATGATTGAACCAAGCCAAGATAGATCTGCCATTGGCATAGATCTTGGAACCTCATCTTCCAAAGATGCATGTCCAATGCCTCAAGATCTACGGATCGCTTATTGATTCCACAAGCCTGAAGAATTTCAATGCAGAGTTGAAGATCTTCAATGCAGTACTGAAGACCTTCAACTCAAAGATGAAGACCTTCAACTCAAAGACGAAGACCTTCAACTCAAGACAAAGATCTTCAAATCAAAGACACAGATTTTCAATGCGAAGACAAACCATATCTTTGTCAAGACAAAGTTTGGAGGGGTTTCTCCAGAATAAATCCCTCCAATAACATCCTCCTAAGGGATTGCTTATTGCTTCAAGTGTTTCTAATGCTCGAGGGATGACCGGCTACATAATGGACGCCACAACTGTGTGAAAGATGCTGAGCATCTTCATGGAGCCTAAAGCATGCTGGAATCTCTCCTCCTCATCATCATTAAACTCCATTATCTGTCATTCACACAACCACCTTGGAAGCAATGTCATCCACCTACATGTTCCGCCTAGCAGCCGACCTAACTAGCACCTACGTCCCACCGCAGTGCCATGGGACTAGCACTTGGCTAGGAGGGGGGTAATGTTACAGTGTTTCCCGCAACACAGAGGAGCAAAAAATGGAAAAAAAAGGAAATCGCAAAAAAGATACAGGATAAAAGCAGAAAAAGGCGCCTTGAGCAGCAGACCCTGAAAAATTTAAATGTTTGGGCACGATCCTCAGAAAGTCTCAGTGTCACCCCGAGGCAACAAAAGAGTAAAAGGCGCACCATTAAAAATGAAAGCGCTCCCAAATCCTTGTAAAAGAGCGCCAGGCTCGCTCCTATGCAAATTGTACGCATTATTTGGGAATAGGATGAAATTAGAGTGGTGGGAAATGGGAAAAATGACCTAGGCTACATCCAGCATGTAAAAAAGGAAAAAGGGGATGACCGCCCAAAAAGGATTTAGGGCTTTGTATATAAAGTTGAAAAGTGAATGAGAAGCTCATTTTTTTGGTGTGTGGCAAAAAGATTCTTCTTCTTCCTCTCTTCTTCTCTCCTTCTTGCTTGTGTGTGCTCTTGAGAGAGGGAGTGTGAGAGTGTGTGGGAGTGAGGGATCAAGAGGGTGAAGCTCTTCACCATCTCCTCTTCTCTTCTTCTCTTCTCTTCTCTTCTCTTGCATGCGTGGCTATGGAGGATGGAGCTTAAAGATGGAGGAGGCTTGAGGATGCTTGAGCTAGCATCAAGAATCGTGGAGCTACCGGAGTGCAAGAGAGAGGAGGGTACTTGATCAAGCATCAAGGTAAGCTCACTACACTCGTAGGATCGTGACGGCGCGTCGGCTAGGTGAGAGATAGCCATTAGAGCTCGCTTGGAACACTTGAAACAATAAGCGGTCTGTGGGTCTTGGCGGTTGAGCGAAAGCTCCCACAGAATTTCTATTTTTAAAAATACAAAAAATCATTTTACTATATATACATATATATATATATATATATATATATATATATATACGACTTCGTATTATCAATATCTATTTTTAGCCTCTTATATTCGTGATTATGATATTCTTTGCAGTAATGATATATAGTCCCAATCACTTTTATTGAATGATATGTTTGGATTAATGATAATGACATGTTTAATCTAAATTCAAATGAATAAAGAGCTTGTCACTTATTTTTTTCCCTCCTTTCTTTTAACCCTCTCATTTTTTTCTCTCCTTTCTTTTATCCCTCTCATGTTTTTCCCTTCTTTGTGGTAGCTTGGTCATGTGTGTATGTGTGTGTGTGTGTGTATGTGTGTGTACGTGCCATGGATACAGAAATTTAACCTTTAACAAGGTATCCAAGCTCCCAAATCACATTCATATCAATGTTTAAGTCATTCCAAAAAGATGGAATATAGATTTCTACAATCATTGGCAAAGGCAGTTGGATCAACATGCAAAACGTGGGAAAATGTGAAGACATGAGAGCTAATTCATCTCTACTTAAAAGGGTAGAATCTGATATTTCAAGCTTGGAGTAAATAAGAATATCATAAAAGAGGTTCTGGTACAACATGTGTTTATGCATAGAGAGCTATATTTGAAACATCGAAGTTCAAATCTTCCAATGCATAAACCCATTTGTAAGGATTTGATTCTTAAAGTATTTCTTTTCTTGAACTTGGTTTAAGGGTTTTTATTATAACATTTGTTCATTTGTCTTGTAGATATCTATCCCTCTAATCTTGAGGAATGGCAATCGGTCGAGTCTATTGTTGATGTGATTAATGTGATGCGTGGTTTGATTGGAGAATAGATGTACAAAGGTAGAAAGAAAACTGAGCTTGTAGAGAATGGAATATTCTTCTATGACCATTCTTATATTGTCCCCATGTAGCGTAGCCAATGGGGATCAATATCCCCCCTTTCTTTGCCCTATTTTTCAAGCTTTCAGTGGCCTTTACCAAGTCCAGCTACTATTCAGGGCTATATATGTAAAATATTTTCTTCGATATAGAGAGCATTAAATCCTAGTATCTCAAGTAGGCTAAGTAAAGTCTCTTTGTTCATGCCTATTGATATATTTGTTGACTTCTTTTCTAATGCTGAGATAAGAATATCAAATGTCATGCTTTCAGTGAAGAGACTAACATATTGTAATATTTCCACAACAAAATATTATGACCCTAGGTCCGCGTAAAAATAATTTGAAGTAATCTCCCACGACAAGAAACTCTAGCCTGAGTACTCCATCCTCGTGTACTAACAATACCAGCCCCGCGTTGTGCATAGGAGACCATGGCTCAAAACCGTAACCCACCGCGGGAACTCCCCATCAAGGGGAAAAAAGAATAATCAATAAATTGCAAAAAAAATTTAAAGCTCCCTCTCCTTCACCCGTTGCATGGCGGGGAGAGGGAGTGTGTGTAGAGCTTGTGGAGGGGCATGGGGAGGAGGACATGCAATCTGCCACCTGTGTGGCCACCCCCACACCTCCCCTGCCTACCTTCATCTTAAAACCCCCCCTCCCAAGCTTGGGGGGATCGTGGAGGGAGCTGTCCACCGTCGAGTTGCTGCCACCGTCAGACTGTTGCCGCCGCCTGTCTACGCCACGCCGTCTGGCTACTGCCGTCGCCAACGCTATCATCATCCTCATCGTCATCCTCACCATAATCACTCCAATCATCACACACGTCATCTTTGCCCATCCAGAAGCTTGAGAAGCTTCTATTGAAGCTTCTCTAGGCCAAGTTCACATGCATCTCCTAGGGTTTTTAAACCATATTCCCCAAGGCCTATTTCCCATGCTACAAGGAATACTACAAGATATAGACCTTATAGCGACGTTTAAAGCGACGAAAATACAAACAACAAATTTGCCCCCGTCGTCGCAAAAAGCGTCGTTATTGACGACGCCATAGAATCGTCGCATTTGCGACGTAAATAGCGACGCATATAGCGACGGTTACAGAGAATTTGCGACGCTGATAGCGACGACAATAGCGACGCGTGCAGTAAATTTGCGACGCAAATAGCGACGGTAACAAAGAAAAAAAAAATTTGTGGCAGGGCAGTAAGCTGCCCTGCCACATATAGCACTGTGTGCTGTATGAGAGCCATACAAAATAGTTTCTGCACTGCTGCATACAAAGCGTTTGCAAACAAAAAGAATGTATACTGAAATCATAAAACTGATGGATGAAATAAATACATGATATCGTATAAAATGCGATTGGTACAATCATAAAACAATAACACTAATACATATAAAATGTCTACATAGATCGGGCGACTAAAAACTAAAGGTATGTGAGCTCTAAGGATCCAAGGGCGAGCTACAAATCGTCGTCCCCCGAAAGCTCTTCCTGCTGTAAAGGAGCATCAAACGGATTCTGCAGAAAAAGAAACAACATATCAATCCACCATACAATAATGCATTCAAATATCTCATGGTAACTACGGACAAGAAAGATGAGTGACTTACTGGGCCGCCGCGTCTATACAATCGGTCGATCAATGATCTGAGACCGTGCCTCTCCGCATATCGAGTCTCAAGGCCTTGCGGATCGCGATTTGTAATAGAGTGCTGCAAAGAAAACAAAATGCTAACTGTTAGAAACATGATTGTCAGTACAAAGAATATCTCAAAAAAACAAATAAGCAAAACAAAAGAGAATCTTACAAAGTCCTCCAAATATGTCCTGTGGCCGCCACTCCCAAGATGATGTACCGATCCGGCCTCGATTCGTGCCCTCGCCGCCTCCCGCTGCTGACTCCAACGTCCTGGCGAATTTGTAGCCTCCTCCCTCAGTCGGTGCCAGTCGTCTGCATCTAACCACTCGGGCTTTGGAGCCCCACTCTTGATTGCCTTGCGTGCGTTGGATCGTCTATGTGACATGTATGCACGCATGCAATCCATCATCCAGCCCGTAGAGAATCTATCCACTGCGGCTGGCACCGGGAACTCCTCGTGCAAGGATGCTACTATGTACTCCTTGCTCCCCTCTGGTATGTTCCTCCAATGATCCAGGACGTTGTGCCGAAAAACTTGTTGGCACAACTCCCTCATGCGAGCCATCACCCTCCTCCCCTCATCATTCATGATGATGGCTCCTGACCTGCCATCCAATAGGTATCCATAATCCCTAGGAGCGTTCCTTGTATGGGCCCTCTCCCATCTCCGTCCACGCTCCTGGGCATATCCAGGAGACCCCTGAATATCCGGTGTACCGACGGGGGTACCCTCTCCCGGAGTGCCACTCAAAGGGGTGCCACCAGAGGATGTGCCACCAAAAGGAGTGCCACCAGAGGGGGTGCCACCAAAAGGAGTGCCACCAAAAGGCATGACATCTGCCGACGGCTGCGCAAAAGCCGGAGTAACTGGAGTGGACGTCCCCACAAGTGTGACAAATCCTGGAGGTGACCGAGCTCCAGCTGAACGACGAGACGGAGACACCGCGTCCGTGTCTCCACAACAGCACCCCCCTGATCCTCCTGCAGTCGCAGTCCCTCCCTCTGGCCCAAGTCGCGAGCGTCGAGATCGTCTGCTCGAAGCTGAAGCATCTGATCGCGCTGAAGTTGATCTAGCAGAGCGCCCTGACGAAGAACGAGATAGCTCCTGATCTGCTATCTCTCTAAATCTCGCGAGCTGATCTGGAGACATACGTGCCATCATCTCCTGAAACTCCTCATCGCTCATCCCTCGACTCATCCTGAAAATGTAGATACCTGCACAGATAAAAAATAATGTTAGAATAATCAATTTAAACTATACAAAGCACATTAATATAAATCATTTTTGAAAAATCCCTCTTAAAATGCATATCTTATCTACCTTTATGGAAGATCTAAACAACGAATTGAGTAATACAATTCTCCAAGAATAAAGTATTCTATGGTCCCATGTTAATCTCCTGACACAACTCTGCATATACTGGAAGGTCGATAGACATGTCACCACAAAATAACGAGTCTGTCTCGTTCTCAAAAAATTCTACGACTTCTGTATTTCCATCATTGTTAGCCGATGCGGGCTCCAAGCTTGCGGTGGCCTCCACCCCTTGTAATTTCGATCCCTCTATTTGCATATTTTCTTCATCTATGCCTGGAACATCGCTTTGATCGTATACTCTTGCACCTCGAGGAGTTGAAGGTATAACATACCACCATCGAGGTTGTCGGGGATTTGGATAGAAGATTACCTGTTCACAAACACTTACAAACCGTCTTCAAACCATTGTGACATAAACCATGTCGTATTACAATTAGCAAGCAAATGCCTAGTTGTACCTGTTCACAATGGGCCGGCAACACAAAGGTGTCGCGCAAATCCATCCATTTTTTTTCAGAATCTATTTCGAGAAATCCAGATGGACCTCGTCGAACTGTTGCGCCAGCTCCTCCAAGTACCACTTTGAACCACTGCACGTCGAATATTATCATGGAGAAGCTACGGTAATCCACCGTAATAATACTTTGCAAATTCCCAAAATACTCCATCTCATCCACAACCGTGTTCGGATCCGTTGCTCGTCGCCGGCTCTCTTGCTCAAACCTTGCCATGACACCACAGTCCATTGTGGAGCTCATTTTGTCAATACGCTCCACCCGAAAATGCCGTCCGCGCGACCACGCTGCACTATATATTTTGTACTGCACATTGAAACACTCAAATTAGATGTAGCAAGCAAATTTAGATACGACACATTCTAAACCCCTTATTACCTTTGGACTACATCCCCTCGAGAACTCCCACTCCTCCATTGAGACCTCTGTCCCTTCGCTGGATGCTGCGGTCAAGGCTCCATGCAACCATCGTGTTGACATAAACCGCGGCATCTCCTCCATGCCTTCGGGATATCGAATCGGTCGGTGACGCATACTGCGTCGGAATTCAGCTCGCGCTTCCTCTCGATCTTGCCTTGCAATCTGGTACTTGGCGAGCCACGTCTCCATGGAGGCATGGTGCAACATACAAAAGCAATTCACCTTCTCTTCCATTGAGGCATCCATTCTTTTTTCTACCCCATTTCCAACCACCACATCTCCAGTCAGCCTGTCATCGTCCTTCAGCATCCATAGCATTTCATTGTCTGGTTCCACCGTTGGTAGCCATTGTGAGATATGTACTAACGCCTCTGACACCAACCAACCTTCCGCCATGCTACCTTCCGGACGAGCTCGTTGTCGCACAAAGCCTTTCAGGGTTTTCATGAAGCGCTCCAGGAAGAACATCCATCGCGTATGGACAGGTCCAGCAATCTCCACTTCATCCACAAGATGCACAAGAAGGTGAACTTGTATCGTGAGCATGCTAGTGGGCAGGT
The DNA here is from genome assembly GCF_053477565.2 of Lygodium microphyllum. NCBI lineage: Eukaryota > Viridiplantae > Streptophyta > Polypodiopsida > Schizaeales > Lygodiaceae > Lygodium > Lygodium microphyllum. Next base: position 24,456,740 of record NC_141160.1, on the reverse strand, counting down.
ATTTCTCAAAGAGACAGACCGTCTCAACTGCTCCCTGCCTTGCGGATTCAATAGAGGACGTCTTAATCTCTTTCTGTGAGATCCATTGCACCAAAGTCGACAGCTTGTAAATGGCCCCGCGAATTTCTGGAGTTAGGCATCCCGCGATCGCGATCGGTAGGACAAACTGCCACAAATGAGAAAGCATTAAGAATAATGGTCACTTTTCAAATTTCAAAATGTCCACGCTAATTAAAATCCATTATGTTCACAAACCTGACATATCTTATGCCAATCATGGGATTTTAGCCTAAAAATCTGGTCATCTTTAGAAAATGCGGACCTGAGAGAACGCATCATACCCGTCGGAGTGCGGATAGACTTGATTACTTGCTTCACAATGCGCTCTTCACAAGTGGTTGACCTGTAAGTGGGTCCAATATGGCAACTCATAGAAAACAGAGAACCGTCGCATTCCATTTGGATGTGAATCCGGGTTTACCATTTTCAGCTCATACCAGCTTGCAGCGTTCATACGTGCTGGAGGTCGTCTAAGAAAACCTTCCCTGAGTTCATGATCCTCTGGCAAGAAAGCGGCGTGTCTTTGATATACCATCTTCTTCATGGTTCGTGACCTTCGGGAGTCTAACTGTGGCCCACACAATGGACATGCATGATAACCTGAGGTAACGAGACCTGCAAGGCGATCCACGACCTAGTGAATACTTGATTGAATGAAATAAAATATAGATATTACTGGCGAGAACAAAGGTCTGCTCACCTAAGCACTCTCCCAATCCCAGAAAGTCATGCATCGTCCACATGAGAATGGCTCGAATGTTGGCTGACCGCCGACCATCGCGCCTGCTCATATCTTGCACCGTGACCCCCTCCTCCCACAAAATCTTAAGCTCATCGACTAATGGACGAAGATACACGTCCATATTTTTTACTTTGTAGCTGCCCGGGACGAGCAAGCTAAGGATGAGATGTCCTTTCTTCGTAGAAAGCCATGGAGGAATGTTGTAGTTGACAAGCACTATAGGCCACACACTGTAAGAAGTCGAGCGCAGACCGAATGGGTTCAAACCATCCATGGCGAGACCAAGCCGAAGATTCCTTGGCTCTCGCGCAAAGCCTGGGAAGGTAGAGTCAATGTGGCTCCATGCGCGTGAATCTGCTGATATTCGTTGCACTCCATCCATGGACCTATTCTGCACATGCCACGTTGTCAAGCTTGCCATGGCAGACGTGCGAAACATGTGGTTTATGCGGGGGATGAGCGGAAAGTGTCTGAGGACTTTTTGAGGGATGGTCTGCCCTTGCAAGTCCTGTCGATACCTGTGAGCACGACACTTTGGGCATGTCTCTATAGTCTCGTATTCATCTCGAAACAATATGCAGTCGTTGATACATGCATGGATGTTATTGTAGTCCATGTCAAGCTTCCGTAAAACATGTCGTGCATCATCACGAGACTCAGGCATGGTGTTTGCAGGTGGCAATATATGATATTTCAATAACTTGAAAAAATCATAAAACACCTTGAAAAATCCATCCATGTTTGCAATAATACTGTTTTTAAAAAAAAACAATGAAGTCTGTGTGCAAGGTACCTGAATAACTCAGTCACACTCGTATCGCTCCAACCGTATTTTGCTTGCACACTTAAGAGTGCAAGCAATGTCTTCAACCGAGATACTCGGCACCCATCATATAATGGTATGGATGCTTCCTCTCTAAGCGGGTCAGATGTCTCAACATCCATGGGAATCAATGCATCGATCATTGCCTCTATCTCAGGCTCCAAGATTGTAGGCAAGTCGGGAAGGTTGTCTGTCTCCTCTGGCATTGACGGTATAGATGGGCCTTGCGAGTGGTCGATTGGCTCCTGCAATCCATCCATCGCACGTCCACGAACTCTTCTAATTGGCCGCAAAGGGTGCACTCCCCCTTGGGTCGAGACATCACCCCCCTGGATACAAAATTTGCCAACAAGACCCAATCTTATTGTGTATGGTTTTCAATTAGCTTGAGAGTACAATGCATGAAAAATGCTAACTTCAAATTACCGTTTGCTGAAAGTCTGCAATCGCCTGATCAATGATCTCAGATTGAAACTCGCCAAATCGTCGTACGTGTTCTATAGACAATCGGCGTTTTCGTCTAATTGCCAACTTGCATTGAGAGCAAGGACATGGGACACGCTGATTAAGATACAACTCGCGGTCTTGAACAATAGGACCTTCTTCGTTTGCCATCTTATCTACATTACAGCAAACAAGGCTTAAATGGATAGCTTTATGGAGATGTACGTCAAGTTGCAAGTTGACCATAAACCTTGCATTGTATATAGTAGTCGAGAGATTTTCCGATGTTATATCTCGGCCTTGTATCATGCTCAACGATTTGTTTGTCCCGGTAGATAATTTTTTGTTATATCTCTGCTTTGAGTATAAGTAATCCATTTTAAAATTAATGCGCGTCATCTATGAAATTTTATAACTATAGTAATAAAATTTATTTCAATCAATTCTACTCATAGTCATAAGACCTGAGAGAAATTATCCTATACTCAATTTAAGGGTTTCTTCTTCTATAACAATAATTTTGGGTTCATTTTGATGAAGTACGTGGCCGTATGCACAGCACATTGCATACCATTATCAATACATATATTATCTTAAATTTCCTTCCCTTCCCTCTCCCTCTCTTTCTCTCCCTCTCCCTCTCTTCCTCTCTTTCTCTCACCCTCTCCCTCTCCCTCTCGTTCTCTTTCTCTCCCTCTCTCATTTCCTCCCTCCCCCTCCCTCTCCCTCTCCCTCCCCCTCCCTCTTTCTCCCTCTCCCTCTCCCTCTCCCTCGCTCCCTCTCCCTCCCCCTCCCTCTTTCTCTCCCTCTCTCATTTCCTTCCCCTCCCCCTCCCTCTCCCTCTCCCTCTCCCTCTCTTTCTCTTTTTCTCCCTCTCCCTCTCTATCTCTCTTTCTCTCTCATTTCCTAAATAAGCAAAAAATAAAGTGATTTAAACATCCTCCAAGCAAAAGGGAGAGGGAGAGATACAATGCACTCTCCCTCTCTTTCTCTTTCTATCCCTCTCTCATTTCCTTCCCCTTCCTCTCCCTCTCACTCTCTTTCTCTCTGATTTCCTCTCCTAAACAAGCAAAAAATAAAGTGATTCAAACATTAAACAAGCAAAAGGGAGAGGGAGGGAGAGAGAGAATGCACTCTCCCTCCTTCTCCCTCTCTTTCTCTTTCTCTCCCTCTCCTATTTCCTCCCCCTCCCTCTCCCTCTCCCTCTATTTCTCTTTCTCTTTCTCTTTCTTTCCCTCTCCCTCTCCCTCTCCCTCTCTTTCTCTCTTACTCTCTCGTTTCCTCTCCTAAACAAGCAAAGAAGAAAGTAATTTAAACATTAAACAAGCAAAAGGGAGAGAGAGAGAGAGAATGCACTCTCCCTCTCTTTCTCTCCCTCTCTCTCCCTCTCCCTCTCCTTCTCTTTCATTTCCTCTCCTAAACAAACAAAAGAGAACGATTTAAACATTCAACAAGTAAAAGAAAGAGAGAGGGAGACTCACCAATGAGATATGGCGAGCGTGGGCGGCTTCTCTTTGCAACGAGGGCTCCTCCTCTCCTTCGCGAACAACGACGGTGGCGGTGGCGGCGGCGGCGACGGCAGCAAGTCTCTTCCTCCTCTTCTCTCACAAAGCCTTGGCTCTCTCCCTCGCTCTCTCCCTCGCTGCCGCTCTCAAAAGGCGAAGAAAACAAAATGAAAACGGCGCTCTGGTTTCGGCCGTGCTTTTTTTCCCAATTGGCGTCGCTATATGCGTCACTATTTGCATCGCATTTGCGACGCAAATAGCGACGCATATAGCGACGCCAATTGCGACGCCAATAGCGACGCATATAGCGACGCCGATATCCGCCGTCGCTAATCGGCGTCTCTATTGCCCCATTCCCTTGTAGTGGGAGATCTCGGGCAGTAGGCAATTTCGAAAATCAAAAAAGGGGACCAAGGGAGAGTTTGTTGAGTCAAAGTTTACTACATCAATGACTCCTAAGCAAAAGTCGAGAGGAGCGCACACGGGAGCTTCAACCCAAAGTACGAGGGTGGACAACGCCCCGATATTGAATGCCCAGGTTCCGAAAAATATCCCCGCATGGAAAGGATGCACAAACCATTTTTCTTATTCACATAGGGAAACTTAAATGCATTGAAAAATCTATATACTTGTTTGATTTACAACATTCAATTGCATGACGAGTACTTGTGTTTGCTTGCACTTCCATGGTCAAGGGTAGTTGCATTTTTTTGAACGTAGGATGCATAAGTTAAAAGATGAAATTGTGCTAAGACCGCGTCCTTGTTGCATCACTCAAAGGATAGGGCATATAACACATAATGCACTTATATAATAAATTCATGGTTCTGACTCATGTATAAGATAATTGTAAACGGTCATTGAATGATGTCTAAATAGTTGCAGTGAAAGGAAAAGATTTATGAACTTTGGCAATAAAATATATATTATGCAATTTGCATGCATTGATAGTTACATCTTAGGTTGAGATAAGCGACAAAAGAAGGATTAAATCAATGATGTATTCATTGGCATCTGGTCATGAAAGAATGATGCATCCATGCATAGAGTTTTTTTATCAAAGTTCAAAATTGGGAAAGGATGCATCTTCATTAAAATACTAAAGCTTTGAATTCGATGCATCAACGTAGGGTTTATAAGAATTAGCTCTGAATTTCAATCATTATAGTATAGGGCAAGGAGAAGAAAGATCATTGTAGATCCTATAGTTGCATAAGGGAAAAAAGGTCTATGGTTGTATGGAATGATACATCTCACATGAGATTCATAAAGGCATGAATAGTTAGCATACGACGAAAACCTCAATGTGCCGGGTTAGGTTAAGTTATGTTAAAATTCTGCTTAGTATTGCACTTAGGATGCCGATTCAATATTTTTGATCTTAAAGGTCTTACCCACATTCACGAAATGTTAGGATTACCTAAATGCCTGTGTAAGAATGATCTAGGGTTCTCACCCAAAGGATCAAACGACCAAATGCTAGACTTCCACAAGGAATTTAGGGACCCTAGGGCCAAAACGTTTATCAGCTTAGTAGAATTAGGGTTTTGGATTGGGATCAATCGGACTCCCAAACCCTATATCGTAACCAAGAAATACCATGTGATGGGAGATATAATCCCACAAGTTAGGTATTGACACCTATCTCGTGAAATAAGCTGCAACGTCATATGCCCTTGCGTCTAAATCACAAAATAATACTGCTACACCTTAGACCGAGTTTGGCGAGTACTAATTACAAGTCAAATTTCCTAGGAATTGAATAGTCGTCCTACTACAACACTCTTCCTTGGAGACTGATTTGTCAAGCTAGGGTAGTTATGAATTGCCAGGAAAGCAATTGACCAACCAAGTTAGGGTGACATGGGTTGTCCAGGATTTATTGACTATAATATAAGGAAACCTAAGGTAGTGACAATTTGGGTGAACAGGGTATAAACCCTAACCCAAGGAAAAGAGGTAAACAAGCAACTCAGCTTCCTTACGAAACCTTTGGGATGTTGCCAAGTCACGAATCATCCAGGATCGAATGCTGGAAGTATTTGGGAAGAAGGAATTACACCTTAGCAGTTGGCCATACGAACAACCATTGGAATGCTCATGATTGTACACTTAGATGCACTGTTTGTACTTCTATGCTCAAGGAACTAACGTAGAAAAAATAACTAATGCTTCAAGTTAAAAATCTAGAGGGAGAGGTAGAATTAGTTACCTCCAACTGTCTGCCTGACCCTATCCAAGGGGGTTGTTAGCTGCACCGGGTACGTGGACTGAACCCGCCGCAAGAGGTCTCTCCATGAATGCTACTTGGAGCAGGAGGACGCTTGGGTGCCAGGGGAGGCTCTGGCCATAAATTCCTTGCCTCCGGATCTTGCACAAGAGACCGATGTGACTCGAGATGGGATCTTGAGGCCCGCATGCTAGTCAATGAGCGAAAGTTGGAATAGCGATCCCTAAGGATTGCTGGGTAGCCTTCGGGCAGGATATTTGATGTATTCCAAAGGCTACGATTAATAAAGATCAAATGTTGAAAAATGAACTTGCTTGACATTGTTTTTCTATGTCAGTGCCTAAGTTACGTGAAGGAACCAATGATTAATTGGTTAATTAAGGAAGTTATTTTTGCTTGTCAAACTAAATGTGGTAGATAATTAGATAACTAAGCAACCCGAGGAAAGTGTGGTGGACGTGACTCCGGATCCGTCCTACGGAAGGGTGGTCCCGGTTAGCTAGAAACTTTTCTCGAAGGAATTGATAGCGAAGTAGCAATGACCTAGAATCAATAGAGTTAGAGACCCGATTTATGCTGTTTTAGGGAAATGGAATGGGACTATGCCTTGTGGCAGAGAGGTCGAGCTTCGCATCCCTCTCACTTTCTATTCTCCTTGAACCAAGTGCAGTATAAATTCGCTTTGACTCGATGCTTCTGCACAAAGTGGTTCATCTGGGGCTTGACGCTAGCTACTTCCTAGGAACTTGACTTTTAGGAAAACCCTGATTCAAGTCGGTCCTAAGTGGGAAAGGCCAGATGCTTTGGCTTCATGGCAGACTCGGGAAGGTCTTGATTGCAAACCCAGTGACATTCCTTGTGAGTGCCAGGCGGCGCTCTCTAGACTCTCTTCCCGATGGGCTGCTAAGACGTGTCCTACAAGTGGACAAGGGAGATACGTTACAGTTGGTATCAGAGTGAACCAACGGATCTAATATTTACAAGGGAACTTAATGAGGGGAAGTAGAGCAATATTGTCGTTAAGAACATTTCCTTACTTACTTATGGATGTTGGGCTGCATAGTCGTGAAGCATGGAATAAATTCTTGGTGTTCCAGGTTATGTTTATAACTACAATGTGTGCTTCGAATTATCCACGAAGGCTAAATATAATGAATATTCTAGACCGCATCTACAACCCTTCACCCCTGTATGTGGAATGGAGATGGATGGGTGAATCAAGGATATACTACATAGCAACCCACCGACTTGTGTACCTTCAGACCAACTTGAAGAGAATCAAGGGATGGAGGATTTAAAGATCGTGAAGCTGTTCATCTTTGTCGAGGCTCACGCAAATGCAACCCTGCATGTCGGCGATCAGAAAGTCTAGCAAAACAAGTATGTGTACGAAGAAGTGACTCGAGTAATCCCTGCCGATAGAATCAAGGTGCTGGGACGTTATAAGAAGAATGCGTATCAAAGGAAGGGATACCCTAAGCTTCCTATGACCTATCGATTCCTAAAAATCCATGACCCCTCTCCATATTATTACTCAATCCCCGTAGCTGAATGTAACACAATCCTATTTTTCCCAAACTGATGTGCCAATCAGCTTGTTCTACCTTCCCAAAATAAATGTACTCAAAAGGGCTATGCCCACATGAATAAATAAGATTTTTATCACTGTCTATCATGGCTGTAAGTGTTGGTAAAGGAGTTAAGTGATTAGGTCACTTGGCTAAAAGTTGAATTTGATATGTGAGAAACATTTAGTAAGTTTTAACGTAAAGAATCTTATTGCCCATGCGCAACCTCAAGTGCAGATTCCTAGTCCGACCCTGCACCAAGTACAACTGTAATTCAAGAGAAGAAGTTCCTTCTCAAACAAATCAAGCCACCTAAATTCGATGGAAAGGGAAGGACTATCCAAACTGGCGTCGAGGTCTGGATCGAATCCATGGAGGATTATTTCGAGGCAATAGGAACTGCACCCGCTAACCAAGCTATGCTCGCCAAACTAAAGCTTACTGGCGAAGCAAGACTTTAGTGGAAACAATGGTGCAGAGACCAAGGGATCTCCGAAGGGTCAGTTACCTAGGAGAAGCTTAAAAAAGCTATGCGAGGGAGATGTTTGCCACCTGCCTACCACACACAGAAGATGAATGAATTCTATGAATTAAAGCAGCTCGAACTATCCCTGGATGCATATTATTCAAAGTTCATCTCTCTTTTAAAGTGCACGCCACAAATGGATATGACACAACAGATGTCAAAGTTTTGTGCCGAGTTAAATCCACCCATAAACACCCGCTTGGAATCAATGCACCCAATGGACCTACAAGATGCACTCATTTGAGCTATGTCAATAATACAGGAGGAGCAGACCAAGCCAAGGAATAATAGGACCTGGTCTTACAAGGATCAGAACAAGGGAATGTATAGGTCTCAAGCTAAGAGAGCGCAGGGCCAAAGTCAGGGACAAAGTAAGAAAGCCAAGACCAACACTATCAACAACTTTGTTTCTACACAAGGAAATGGCCGCAATCTCCATTACTTCCATTGCAACAAGCCTGGTCACTTCAAAGGGTAGTGTCCCAAGCTTAGCAGAGAACAACATCAAGGGCCATCCCAAGGATCCGTCCATGGCCAAGGAGCCACTTTCATGGTCAGAGGGAGAACCTCCAGTGTGGCCAACAAGGAGTTGGGTGATAAAGAAGACCCATCCATGGAAGCCGACATTGAGAGGGCGACGGTTCAAGCCGCTCTTCACAAGAAAGGCCCGAATCGCCAATTCTCGGTGATTCAAACTCCATCGAATTATCAAGGTAAAAGCTTCAAAACCTTGATTGATTGTGGCAGTACACATTCCTTCATTTCACCAATCTGTGTAAAAAGATTAGGAATAGCCACAATAGATGCACCTACCTTACTTGTGGAATTAGCAAATGGTCATGAGGTTTCTTGTACCAGGCAAACTGCTAAGGTGAAATTCCTACTGGATAAAAAGCCAACTTCAGTCAAATTCAGGATAATGAACTTAGGTGTCCACAAATGTTTACTCGGAATGGATTGGCTAATACCCAATGATACCCACATTTACTATGAAAAGGGCCAAGTCTATTGAGATATCGAGCTCCACTCGTGATATGCCAGGGTGACCGTTGTGCATTTATGTCACCAACTTGTTAGCTACAGATGCGGTTGGTACACCGCTCATGAATAATAGCTAGATGACAGCTATCCTTATCTACTCTAGTTCATGGCTCAGTTAGTATGCCACCTTAGTTAGTTGAGTTTGGTTTGAGACCCATATATAGGGTTCTTCTATTTCTTTGTACTAGAGTTCTTTTTGGCTTACACAACTAAGAAGAGGAAAATTGTTTTCAGCCTCCACCTGTGTGTGTATTCCCCCATTGTGCAAGAAAGAAAGCTACAAGTGAGACTCCTTCCTTCTCTCCCACAATCTTGACATGGTATCAAAGCCTGGTTCGTGGTAAGGAGCTCAAGAAAGAAAACCAAGTTCGCGGTGTTCTGGTAAGAGGACCAGTGTTGCTTTCATTTTTTGAGTTTGGGAGCAAGTCTCTACAGGTAGCAGAGCCGAAAAGTGCAAGAGTGCTTTGTCTCAGATTGAGAGACCCTTCGCGGTGTTGCCCTGTTTTTTTTATTCGAGGCCATTTCGGTGCCTATTTTGGAGGCGGAAGTTTTCCGTACGCACTCAGAAAAATGCCCTGTTTTTTGCTATGCAACCACTGTTCTACAGGTCGGTGAAAAGTTACTGTAGAAATTGCATCGTATACCTATGCGCAGAGACATTGGGAGTTACATAATCATCCTTGTTGCCTGTTGATGCAAAATCGTCACTAGGAAGTGACTGTGTGGTCAAATACCACTTTCATCAGTTTTGCAGATTTGCCCTTGTGAGGCTGAAGCTGTGCTTTTTGCAGTGACAGAATTTTTTGCAGTCTTCTGTAATGGCGTTTGATTCTCTTTCACAGATTATCACTGAAAAGCTTGACAAGAACAACTTCCAAGCATGGAAGTTTAGAATGACGAATTTCCTTATGGGAAAAGGATATTGGGAATTCATTGTAGGAAATGAAGAAGAACCAGTTCTTCCTGATGTTCCCAATCAACAGCAAATGCAGGCATTTAAAAGGATGGCATGAGAGAGCCAAGAAAGTTATGTGTTGGCTGTCTATCAACATTTCAGACTCTATGATTGTGCATATTCAGGATGCAAGTACGCCAAAGGAGGCATGCGATACTTTGTCAAAAATGTATAGCACAAATACGCAAGCCAAGAAAATGCAGCTCAAGCAAGAGTTGCACAATGTGCAAAGAGAAAGTATGAGCATTAATGACTACCACATGAAGGTGAAGAAGATTACAGATGCACTTGCTTCCATTGGGTTGCCAGTGGAAGATGATGATTTAGTTTCTGTAACCTTGAATGGTCTAGGAAAGGATTATACACAGTTCCGAACATCGATTTACGTCCGTGAAAGATTTCCTGATTTTGAGGACTTGATTACTCTTCTAATTTCTGAGGAGCAAAGAAATGGTGGTGCATCTTCTTCAGGAGGAACTTCAAAATAAGCTATATTCTGCTCAAATGCTGAAAGAGGTAGAGGCAGAGGTAGAGGAGGCTGATCTAGAGGCCGTGGTAAAAATCAGAATATGCAGCAAACTCAAGAAAACCAATCCTATAGAGGAGGACATGGTAACTCTAGAGGCAGGGGGAGCCAAAGAGGTCGTGGTGGATGGCAAAGAGGCAAAAATGCAAAGAGCAATGTTGAATGCTACTACTGTGGTAAAATGGGTCATGTGGCTAAAGACTGCTATAAAAATCAGAATGACATCATGAATGGAAAATTGCAACAAGGGAATTATATATCTTCTAGTAGACACGGTGATGAAAAAAATGAGCATTTGTTTATGATGCAGCACATGACCAATTCTGTGACAAGTGCAGAAGAAAGCAAGGATGTGTGGTATGTTGACTCAGGTGCATCAAACCACATGACAGATCATGCAGAATGGATGCAAGATGCAAGGAAAATAGAAAAACTAGGATTTGTGGAGACTAGTGATGATAATGCATATCCTATTGTGCAGATTGGAAAAATTCATTTGTCTATGCAGGATGGGAAAAAGAAATATCTGTCGGATGTATTCCATGTCCCGAATATCACCAAGAATATGTTTCTATTGGTCAAATGGTTGAGCAGGGCTTGCAGGTCCGATTTAATTCTCATGGATACTTTGTTGAGGATATGAAAAATAAAGGTCGCTTGATAGCAAAAGGAAAGAAGAAGGGCAAAATGTTTACGTTGGATACAGACATGCCTAAATTGAGTGCAGCAATGTTTGCACATGGGACCAGTGTAGTTGCAGATATTGATATCATAAACACATTGGTCATGTTAATGTACAGCGACTTAAATCAATGCAAGCCCAAAATGTTGTTGCAGGATTGCCTAAATTCAAGGTTGTAGAAATGCATAAGGTATGTGAAGCCTATCAATTTGGAAAGGCAAGGAAACCATTTCCTAGACATGTTCAAGAGAGTAAGAAGCTATTGGAATTAATCCACTCTGATGTGTGGAATACTAAAGATGCATCTATTGGAGGCTGTCATTATTTTACCACTTTTATTGATGATTGTAGCAGAAAATTTTGGGTGTATTTATGAAAAAGAAAAGTGAAGTTTTTGGGCATTTCAAAACTCTTAAAGCTATGGTTGAAAAAGAAATAGGCCTGCAAATAAAATGCCTAAGGTCAGATGGAGGGGAGAGTACATCTCAAATGAGTTTGCAAGGTTCTTGCAGGAGCATGGCATAAAGCAGCAATATTCATGTAGTCATATCCCACAGCAAAATGAAATTGCAGAAAGAAAAAACACGCATATTGGAGAGGTATCTCGTGCCATGCTCAATGAAAAAGACTTGCTAGATTTTTACTGGACCGAGGCAGTTGCTACAGTAGTCTACATAATGAACAGGACTCCCACTACAGCAATACATGGCATGACTCTAGAGAAGAGGTATACTGGTAGGAAACCAGATATTTCTCATTTGAAAATTTTTGGTTGCATTACCTATGTTCATGTGCCAGATGAGTTGAGATCCAAGTTGGATCCAAAAGCTAAGAAGTACATCTTTATTGGTTATTCTCTGCATAGTAAAAAGGGTATAGATGCTATAACCCTTCTACTCGTAAGTTTACAGTAAGCAAAGATATTGTTTTTTATGAGATGAGTAGCTGGTATAAACCAGTAAATGTGATTGATAATGTAGATGCACAAAATGGTAATGCTGCACAGAATTCACAGCAGCAGTCACAAGATATTAGTGGACCTGGAGCGTCCTCTAGCAGTGGTTCACATTCTTTGCCATGGACAGGCAGATTGAGATCAGGAGAATCTTCTCAAAGCAATGCAGATAGTGGTATGCAGGTATTACGAAAAGGAAAAGAGAAGGTAGATCAGACCATGTTTGATGTGAATGCATGTCACTCTTATGTGGATGGTGAATCCAGTGGCTCAGAACAGAGCATTAATGATGAGTTGGGTATTCCTTATATTGTTACACCTGGAGTAAGGAAGACTAGGGATGTTTTGAGAGCACCTGGGAGTGAACCTACTTTGTGCAGGTCTACCAGAGCTAGGTATCCTGTGGATAGGCTGAAATATGATGGATTTATAGCCATTCAGTATGCATATATGGTCAAAGTGATATAGGACCCAGAACCCACTTCTTTTGAGCAAGCCATGGGAAAAGAAAAATGGGAGAAAGCCATGGATGAAGAAATGGATGCCTTGGAAGCAAATGCTACATGGGAATTGGTACCTTTGCCTAAAGATAAGAATGCAATTGGTTGTAAGTGAGTTTATAAGGTGAAACACAATGCAGATGGTTCTGTGAATAGATACAAGGTAATATTAGTAGTCAAGGGATATGCACAAACATATGGCATTGATTATGAAGAAACATTCAGTCCGGTTGCAAGGATGGAAACCGTAAGAGAAGTCATTGCTATGGCTGCATCAAAGGGATGGTCTTTACATCAGATGGATGTAAAGAATGCCTTCTTACATGGTGATTTGCAAGAAGAGGTCTATATGGAGCAGCCACCAGGTTATGTGCATGTTGTTCATCCTGAGTTTGTTTGTAGGTTGAAGAAAGCCTTGTATGGCTTGAAGCAAGCACCTAGAGCATGGTCTGACAAGATAGGACAGTATCTTGTCACTATTGGCTTTTAGATTTCCAAGGCAGATTTCTCACTTTATGTGAGAAAAACATAGAAAGGTATTATGCTACTTGTCATTTATGTTGATAATTTGATTATGACAGGTGACAGTGATGAAGATATCCTTCATGTGAAAATGCTATTGAAGCAAAAGTTTGAGATGAAGGATTTGGGAGAGTTGCGTTATTTCTTGGGCATTGAGGTGATTAGATCACCAAGTGGGATACGGCTCTTGCAGAGACAGTATGGATTGGACATGTTGTCCAAATATAGGATGACAGGCTGTAAGCCTATTTCAGTTCCTTTGGAGCAGAATGTGAAGCTGAGCGCAGATGCAGGTGAGCTTCTGGAAGACCCTACTATGTACAGACTCATAGTAGGAAGTTTGATTTATATGACTATTACCAGGCCAGATTTGAGCTATGATGTTGTATTGGTAAGTCAGTTTATGCAAGCTCCAAGGAAACTGCATTTGGATGCGGCTAGACGCATACTCAGGTATGTGAAGTCCACATTGCAAAATGAACTACTTTGTGAGACTGGGTTTAGATACAGTTGCATGGATACACTGATGCTGATTGGGTTGGTAGTATTTCTGATAGACGATCTACCAGTGGATATGTGTTCTCTTTTGGGAGTGTTGTAGTCACTTGGAGCAGCAAGAAACAGCCTACAGTTGCCTTGTCGAGCACAGAGGCTGAGTACAGGGGTGCAGCAATGGCTGCATGTGAGGTAGCTTGGTTGCATAAGCTACTTTATGATATGCATCAGCCTACAAATGGGCCAGTCGTCATTTATTGTGACAACATGAGTAGTATACACTTGGCAAATAACCCAGTCTATCATGCTAGAACAAAGCACATTGAGGTGCATTATCACTATGTGCGGGAGAGGTTTTTACTAGGTCTTATTGATCTAGTTTATGTCAGCACAGAGGATCAGGTAGCTGACATATTTACGAAGGCATTGGGCGCAGAGAAGCTGCGTAATTTCAAAGACCTGCTTGGTGTGCAGGAATTGGGATTGAGCTTGAGGGGGAGTGTTGAGATATTGAGCTCCACTTGTGATATGCCAGGGTGACCATTGTGCATTTATGTCACCGACTTGTTAGCTGCACATGCGGTTGGTACACCGCTCATGAATAATAGCTAGATGGCAGCTATCCTTATCTACTCTAGTTCGTGGCTCAATTAGTATGCCACCTTAGTTAGTTGAGTTTGGTTTGAGACCCATATATAGGGTTCTTCTATTTCTTTGTACTAGAGTTCTTTTTGGCTTACACAACTAAGAAGAGAAAATTTGTTTTCAGCCTCCACCTATGTGTGTATTCCCCCATTGTGCAAGCAAGAAAGCTACAAGTGAGACTCCTTCCTTCTCTCCCACAATCTTGACAAAGTCTCCTTTCAAAATTCTAAAGGGGAACTAGTTACAACTCAAAAAGAGGCTACTAAGCCAAAAATTCAACTAGTAAAAGTAACACGAATAATAAAAGGAGTTAGGAAGGGCCTACCTGTCTATTTGATTAAACTAAATAAGCTAGATCAGAATCAAGAATCTAGGGAAGAACCTTCATGGCTAAAGGAATACGCAAATGTATTTCATGAAGAGCTAATAGAACTTCCTCCTCATAGGGAAGTCGAAAGCTGGCGCCAGGAGCTGCACCAGTCGTCGCAAAGAGACCATATAGGATGTCCATCCCGAAAGCGATTGAGCTGAAATAGCAACTCAAGCAAATGTTAGACCAAGGCTACATCAGTCCTAGCAGTTCACCATGGGGAGCTCCAGTGCTGTTCCAGAAGAAGAAAGATGGAACGCTTCGGCTATGCATTGACTACAGAGGGTTGAATCAATCAACCATTAAAACCAAGTACCCCATTCCAAGAATAGATGAACTTCTTGACCGTCTTCAAGGTGTGAACATCTCTTCCAAGATAGATCTCAGGTCTGGGTATTATCAGATAAGGATCAGGGAAAAAAATATCGCGAAGACTGCATTCAGCACAAGGTATGGACACTTTGAATTCCTAATCATGTCATTCAGGCTGACAAATGCTCATGCTACCTTCAACAGGTTAATGCATGATATCTTTAGAACACCATATTGGGGAATATGGGAATTTCCCATAAGTTTGGGACATGTGGTCAAATCTTTTGATTTGTCATAACTTGAATACAATAACTCCAAATCAAGCACTCTATAGCTCAATAGATTCCATTTTTCAAGCGCTTTCCAATGATAGGTCACATCATATGGTTTTGAGAAACTTATGGGCATGTTATCCGAGTGCCACCTTTTTAGTATTCAAAAAATGGGAATTGAGAGATTCCCAAACTCACTAATATTGTGTTTTAGGCCCTATCTTGATGACTTTGTACTTGTCTTTTTTGATGATACCCTAGTCTACTCCAAGCAGGAAAAAGATCATGAACCCCAACTTTGCATTGTTCTTGAAACAATGAGAGCACACAAGCTTTATGCCAAGAAGAAGAAGTGTGCATTTTTCAAGCGACAGATTGAGTAACTAGGATTCATTGTATCAGCAGAAGAAATTTTAGTAGATCCAGGAAGGTAAAAGATGTTTTGGAATGGCCAACACCAACTTCTGTCAAAGAAATACGTAGTTTTCTTGGATTGACAGGATGGTATAGGGACTTTATAAAAAACAATGCTTTGATTGTAGCGCCTCTGACTGATCTACTAAAGAAGCAAGTATCAATTGTATGGTCACCTGCTGAACAGAACAGCTTTGACAAACTAAAGCAAAGCTTGGTATCATCACTTATCCTGAAACTTCATGATCTTGGGAAGGATTTTGAAGTGATAGCTGATGCTAGCGCACTTGCCCTAGGATGTGTGCTCTTACAAGAAGGTCATCCCGTAGCATACTCTTCAAGGAAACTGAAGAGCCATGAAAGAAACTATACTACCTACGATCTGAAGCTGTTGATTGTCATCCATGCTCTCAAACTTTGGAGACACTACTTGCTGGGTAACAAATTTGCCTTAGTGATGGACCACAAAAGTCTTAAATGGATTTTCACCTAGAATGAGCTCAATATGAGGCAACGTCGATGGATTGAAGTACTTGAAGAATATGACTTTGAAATCAAATATCGGCCTGGAAAGGAGAATGTAGTTGCCGATGTACTCAGTCACAAGGCATTTCTAAATTCTCTGATTTTGCAAGATCCATCAACAGCAAGATCTCTAGCCACAAAGGTATCCATACCAAACAACCCAATTCTGGAGCTAGCTAGAGAAGAGTCATGTCATGACCCAACCTATCATAAATTACTAAGGGAGATCCCCATCAAAGATCAAGACCTGAAGCTAGAAACAAAGTATCAGGAATTCTCTATCAATAGTGGACTTGTCTACTGTAGGACAAGATTATGTATCCCGGCAAGCCAATCACTTAAGCAGAGGATACTTTGGGAAGCCCATGACTCCCCTTTCTCAAGACATCATGGCTATGCCAAGAACCTTAATGTAGTTAGGAAGAGCTATTATTGGGATAGGCTCAAAGGTGACGTTCTCAAATATGTCACGGAATGTTTGTCTTGTCAACGCATTAAGGCCAAACATGTCAAAATACCACGGAAATTGCAACCATTGGACATTCCCTAAATGAAATGGAAATTCAGTATTATGGACTTTGTTGTTGTCCTGTCCCAAGTGCAGGGAGGATATAACTCCATTATGGTCATGGTAGATATGCTCACCAAGGTTGCACATCTTATCCCTGTTAAGACAAACTATAAAGCCTCACAAGGAAATATTCAAACTGCATGGGTTACCCAAAAGAATCATTAGTGATCGTGACTCTCTCTTCACCTCACACTTCTGGAGGGCTATCTTCGAGGCCATTGGGACTCAACTATGTTTCAATACAGCTTACCATCCCCAAACCGATGGTCAAACGGAATGATTCAACCAAGTCATTGAAGATATGCTTAGGGCACACTGCTATCGCGAACCCAAAAAGTGGATTCAATATTTGCCACTCATTGAGTTTGCCTACAATACTTCTTACCAACAAAGCATTTAGATGACCCCTTTTCAAGCATTGTATGGGCACGATTGTCGTATTCCTTTGAGCTTTTCGGATCCAACCTTAAGGGTTGAAGCTTCAAAGCAGTAGATGCTGGAAGACATGGATGACCAAATCAAATCAATAAGACAAGACATCCAATCCGGCAAGGACAGATAGAAGGCTTACGCAGACTTGAAATGTCAAGACAGATCCTTCGTTGAAGGTGATATGGTCTTCATTCGCATACATCCAAAGAAAATTTCCCTATCCTTGGGTGAATGCAAAAAGCTAAGTCCAAGGTATTGTGGACCCTACAAGATTCTCAAGTACCTAGGGCCTAATGCTTACAGACTTCAACTCCCTGAAAACATAAAAGTTCATAATGTATTCCATGTCAACCTATTGAAAAAGTATGTGCCTAACCCTAGTCATGTGCTTGATGAGACCAACAAATTGTAATGCCTAGCCAAGCAGTCCTTGAGCTACAACCTAACAGAATCCTAGATGTTAGGGAGAGGAAATTGAGATCCAGGATCTTGAGGGAATACATCATCCAATGGAAAGATTATCCCAAAGAGGATGCCACCTGGATGGATGAACGTACTCTCAACCAACAATACCCCGAGATCTTCTCAAGATGAGGAGATCTCGATTCCTCTAACGGGGAGAGAATGTAATATTTCTACAACAAAATATTATGACCCTAGGTCCGCGTAAAAAAATTTTGAAGTAATCTCCCGCAACAAGAAACTCTAGTCTAAGTGCTCCATCCTTGTGTACTAACAATACCAGCCCCACGTTGTGCATAGGAGACCGTGGCTCAAAACCATAACCCACCGCGAGAACTCCCCTTTAAGGGAAAAAAAGAATAATCAATAAATTGCAAAAAAAATTTGAAACTCCCTCTCCTTCTCCCGTTGCATGGCAGGGAGAGGGAGTGTGTGTAGAGCTTGTGGAGGGACATGGGGAGGAGGGCATGCAATCTGCCACCTGTGTGGCCACCCCACACCTCCCCCCCCCCCCCAACCTTCATCCTATAAAAACCCCCCCTCCCAAGCTTGTGGGGGATCATGAAGGAAGTTATCCGCCGTCGAGTTGCTACTGCCGTCAGATTGCTACCGCCTGTCTATGCCACACCGCCTGGCTGCTGTCGCCGCCAACGCCATCATCATCATTGTCATCCTCATCGTCATCCTCACCATCATCACTCCAATCATCACACACGTCATCTCTGCCCATCCATAAGCTTGAGATGCTTCTATTGAAGCTTCTCTAGGCCAAGTTCACCCACGTCTCCTGGCGTTTTTAAACCGTGTTCCCCAAGGCCTATTTCCCGTGCTGTGAGGGAGATCTCGAGCAGTAGGCAATTTTGGAAATCGAAAAAGGGGACCAAGGGAGAGTTTGCTGAGTCGAAGTTTACTGCATCAATGGCTCCTAAGCAAAAGTCGAGAGGAGCGCACGACGCGGGAGCTTCCACCCAAAGTACGAGAGTGGGCAATGCCCCGATATTGAATGCCCAGGTTTCGAAAAATATCCTCGCATGGAAAGGATGCATAAAGCATTTTTTTAATTCACATAGGGAAACTTAAATGCATTGGAAAATCTATATACTTATTCGATTTACAAAGTTCAGTTGCATGACGAGTACTTGCATTTGCTTGCACTTCCATGGTCAAGAGTAGTCACATTTTTTTGAACATAGGATGCATAAGTTAAAAGATGAAATTGTGCTAAGACCGCGTCCTTGTTGCATCACGCAAAGGATAGGGCATATAACACATAATGCACTTATGTAATAAATTCTTGGTTGTGACTCATATATAAGATAATTGTAAATGGTCATTAAATGATGTCTAAATAGTTACAGTGAAAGGAAAGGATTTATGGACTTTGGCAATAAAACATATATTATGCAGTTCGCATGCAAATACCATATTGGGGAATATGGGAATTTCCCATAATTTTGAGACACGTGGTCGAATCTTTGGATTTTTCATAACTTGAACAATATAACTCATAATCGAGTGGTCTATAGCTCAATAGATTCCATTTTTCAAGTGCTTTCCAATGATAGGTCACATCATATGGTTTTGAGAAACTTATGGGCATGTTATCCGGGTGCCACCTTTTTAGTATTCAAAAAATGGGAATTGGGAGATTCCCAAACTCACTAATATTGTGTTTGCATTGATAGTTACATCCTAGGTTGAGATAAGCGACAAAAGAAGGATTAAGTCAATGATGTATTCATTGGCATCTGGTCATGAAAGAATGATGCATCCATGCATAGAGTTCTTTTATCAAAGTTTGAAATTGGGAAAGGATGCATCTTCATTAAAATACTAAAGCTTTGAATTCGATGCATCAACGTAGGGTTTATAAGAATTAGCTCTGAATGTCAATCATTATAGTATAGGGCAAGGAAAAGAAAGATCACTATAGATCCTATAGTTGCATAAGGGCAAAAAGGTCTATGGTTGCATGGAATGATACATCTCACGATCTTGTAGTTACTTCCATCTTTTAAGAAAAACTCTTGCAAACTTTAGAGGGAACTATTTGCATCTCTAAGGGAAGGATCATCTTTAATCGTAAGACAATTAGATCAATTAGGTAAATCGCATGTAGTTGTGTAACTCACATGAGATTCATAAAGGCGTGAATAGTTAGCGTATAACGAAAACCTCAATGTACCGGGTTAGGTTAAGTTATGTTAAAATTCCGCTTAGTATCGCACTTAGGATGCCGATTCAATATTTCTGATTTTAAAGGTCCTACCCACATTTATGAAATGTTAGAATTACCTAAACACCCGTGTAAGAATAATCTAGGGTTCTCACCCGAAGGATCAAACGACCAAATGCTAGACTTTCGCAAGGAATTTAGGGACCCTAGGGCCAAAACGTTTACCATCCTAGTAGGATTAGGGTTTTGAATTGGGGTCAATAAGACTCCCAAACCCTATATTGTGACCAAGAAATACCATGTGATGGGAGATATAATCCCACAAGTTAGGTATTGACACCTATCTCGTGCAACAAGCTGCAACGTCATATGCCCTTGCGTCTAAATCACAAAATAGTACTGCTACACCTTAGACCGAGTTTGGCGAGTACTAATTACAAATCAAATTTCCTAGGAATTGAGTAGTCGTCCTGCTACAACACTCTTCCTTGGAGACTAATTTGTCAAGCTAGGGTAGTTATTAATTGCCAGGAAAGCAATTGACCAACCAAGTTAGGGTGACATGGGTTGTCCAAGATTTATTGACTATAATATAAGAAAACCTAAGGTAGTGACAATTTGGGTCAACAGGGTATAAACCCTAACCCAAGGAAAAGGGGTAAACACGCAACTCAGCTTACGAAACCTTTGGGATGTTGCCAAGTCGCGAATGATCCAGGATCGAATGCTGGAAGTATTCGGGGAGAAGGAATCACACCTTAGCATTTGGCCATACGAACGACCATTGGAATGCTCGTGATTGTACACTTAAGTGCACTGTTTGTACTTCTCTGCTCAAGGAACTAACGCAAGAAAAATAACTAATGCTTCAGGTTAAAAGCCTGGAGGGAGAGGTAGAATCAGTTACCTCCGGCTGTCTACCTGACCCTATCCAAGGGGGTTGTTAGCCGCGTTGGGTACATGGACCGAACCCATCACGAGATGTCTCTCCGTGGATGCTATTTGGAGCAAGAGGACGCTTAGGTGCCAGGGGAGGCTCTAGCTGTAAACTCCTTGCCTCTGGATCCTGCACAAGAGACCGATGTGACTCGAGATGGGATCTCGAGACCCGTATACTAGTCAACGGGCGAAACTTGGAATAGCGATCCCTGAGGATTTCTGGGATAGCCTTCAGGTAGGATATTTGATATATTCCGAAGACTACGATTAATAAAGATCAAATGTTGAAAAAGGAACTTGCTTGACATTGTTTTTCTATGTCAGTGCCTAAGTTACGTGAATGAACTAGTGATTAATTGGTTAATTAAGGAAGTTGTTTTTACTTGTCAAACTAAATGTGATAGATAATTAGATAACTAAGCAACCCGAGGAAAGTGCGGTGGACATAACTCCGAGTCCGTCCTACAGAAGGGTGGTCCCAGTTAGCCAGAAACTTTTCTCAAAGGAATTGATGGCGAAGCACCAATGACCTAGAATCAATAGAATTAGAGACTTGATTTATGTTGTTTTAGGGGAATGGAATGGAACTATGCCTTATGGACAAAGAGGTCGAGCTTCGCATCCCTCTCGTTTTCCATTCTCCTTGAACCAAGTGCAGTATAAATCCGCTTCGACCCTGATGCTTCTGCGCAAAGTGGTTTGTCTGGGACTCCACGCTAGCTACTTCCTAGGAACTTGACTTTTAGGAAAACCTTGATTCATGTCGGTTCTAAGTGGGAATGGCCAGATGCTTCCGCTTCGTTGGCAGACTCGGGAAGATCTTGATCGCAAACCCCGTGACATTCCTTATGAGTGCCGAGCAGTGCTTTTTAGACTCTCTTCCCGATGGGTTGCTAAGACGTGTCCTACAAGTGGAAAAGGGAGACATGTTACACATATGATCATGTTATACAATTTGTTGATGAGGGATGGGACACTAAGACAAAAGGAAAAATTATATGTAAGATAGATCAAGACTCTATAACTTGTAAATATATGATTGCTACTCAAAATTTTATCCTTAGCTTTTATTATAGTATATGACATTATATTGGTGGTAATATGGTTGCTTTAGACCAAAATCTTGATAATTTTAACAAAGATCCTATAGTGGATCTTGATGTTTAATACAATGATGACATTATTGCAATCCTAAAGGTTAGATAATCATGTATGCTACATCAAGTGAAAATGAATTTACAGAATGAAGATATTGAACTACCATACGCATTTGTATTCCAACTTAATAACAAAAGAGTAATTTTTTATATCATATTATATCCACTTATGTATATATATGATTTCACTTCTTGATTAATAAACAATTGTAAAAAAAATTTTACATATATCAACAAGGAGAGAGAAGAATATACAATGCAAGGATATTGAAGAAAATATCTCTTTACTATCAATATAAAATACACATACAAATTTTGTGGCTAATTTTTATCAGCCATCTCCATGATTTATACACAAGGGCTTACAATCAATGAGGCAAAGCTACTTTTTTTAAGAGCTTTTCTTAGGAGAAGGGATATCATTTTTAGGAGTCATATTGCCTATATTTGATGCTTTGGTTGCCTTGGGTATTGAAGGCATAGCTTCACCCTGCTGCAGTTACATGCACCTCCTCTCCTTCAATGTCCAAGCCCCCACTATTGTTCATTCTTGTTAGTTGTATACAACTGATCATTATGTACTTCATGAGCTTTTCTCTTATATACCAAACATGCTCACTTGGATAGCAATCCCTTGTAAACTATCATACATTTGTAAGAAATGATTTTTAGTTCATTGTTATTTTTTACAATGGACTATATTATTATCATCAATTGACTATTTTGTAATAAACCTCTATCTTAAATTTTAGTATCATTCACATTACCTTTATAATTTTATCATCATTGAGATAAATAAAGTAAACCAATCTTTTGAAATTTACAATTACTCTCCAGCCACACAAGAGTAGCTATCATCCTGATAAGGACACTGCAATCAACAATATAAAGTAAAACTATGAAACTTGATTAATGTAGTTTTTAGAATAAATATTCTTAGGATGTTCCAACCATATTAATCAAGACTTTACCACAACTTTTATATATTGCATTGTTGCAAGTAAGTCAAAAGGCATGGGAGGCTTTTTCTCTAGTACTTCAATCAATATTTTTACAGGTCTGTACCAAAAAGGCAATAAAATTAAGAGTAATTACAAAAAAAGATCAAAACATTTAGAGTACCTGTAAAAAAATATCAAAATATCAAGGAGCCCCTAGATTATATAACTTACAACTTGGCATTTCCATGGCTTCCTTTTATAGAATTGATGAGGAAACATTACCTCTCCATGTGATCTATTTCAAGTAGGCTCAAATGAGAACTAAAAACAAAAATATTTCAATAATCTAGCAAAACAAGATCTGATAAAATCTAACAAAATATCAAATTACTTATTTTTCATTGTATGGAATTAGAAGAATTTTCTTCTTTCTTCTTTCTTTTATACTTCCTCCATTTATCTGTCTACTCTTTTGTGGCCTTTTTCTCTTTCTCATATTGTCTTGTGTCCTTTTTATGGGTGACATCTTCAACCTTAAGACCTAGTTCATTTTTATTCTATCTATATGAAGGCACATTTAAAATATTGAAAGCCTTTACATCAGAAATGGGGATTGGCTCAAGGACCTTTGAAAACCCATATCTCAATCTCCTGAGAATTATCAGGTCTTTTGTTAGGGATAAAGGCGCCTCTGCCTAGCCGCCTATGTATTGCTACATTGATAGTACCTGTCACTGCACACTGCAGGTGGTGGGCGCCCATCATAGTCACTTATTCTTTATTCTTTTAGTGATAGTTTGAATAATGGAAGGCCCGACCACACATTGTGGTTGTTGGAGTTCCAATTTCATGTCTCTCTTTTTCTTGCTCTTGCTCTCCCGCCATAGCTCTCGCATGCAAGCTTCGATCATTCTCACCTTTCAACTGGTATTAGAGTAGATCCTTTGCGAGCGCTTTCCGGTCTTCCTCGCCATCTACACGAGGTATGAAAGCTTGCTTCTCACTCAGTTCTGAGCCATTCTTTGACATGAACAGCAGGGTTTCATGAAGAGATAGCCATAGCTTCCATTATTGAATCTCGTTCTCTACACCTCTTGCTTGGACTTGTCCTAGGCTTGTGTAGGCCTATTGTAATCCTTCATTGGGCTCTTGCTTATCCCCTACCCACCTTGATTTGGCCCCTCAAGTATTGCATGCTCACGTTTTATTTGTGCATGTTTGTAAAAATGGCTCAAAAATCACTCTTTTTGTCATATATTGGATATTCTAAACCCGATTCAAGCAAGATAAGAGTCTAAGTTAGCATTTTGGCACTCTTCAGACGCGATGGTGATGTTGGATTTGCCAAATTCTGATGATAGAATATTTTGCAACAGATTTCAAGTTTGAGACAACATGTATTTGTATACCTATGGCTTATGTGATGCTTCTACTGATGTCTATTAATACCAAATCACTTGGGGATGTTATGCCTCTTATGTGAGATGAATTTGGAGCTGATTTAGCTCAGCCATTGGTTGTTTTGAACAGTCCCAAATTTGGCCAAAATAGAGCAACACTTATCTCTTGAAGTCTATGCTTACCAGGATTGATCACTTGATGCATATTGATGTCTGAATTATGTCTACATGTATGGAGATGCTATGTTATGGATTGCCATCATTTTGGAACTGATTTGAGGCATGAAATACTTAGTCTGGAGCAGTGAAGGTCTATTGTAAACAGTTGGGCTGAAGCTATTCTACTCATGTATGCTTATGCCTATGCTATTCGGGTCATGTCTTAGAGATGCACATTGATGTATTGACCATCGGGAATCGGAAAAGAGTTTGACATTGCTTCTTAATCATTGGTTGAGCTTGAGCTCCGCTTTCCTTAGCATTTGGATATTTATCTTAGATGTATCTTTGCACTTATCGGTCTATGCTTGACCACTTTGGACATGCACTTATGCTCATGTCACCTACCTATGTCAATTACATTGTTTGAGCTTGGATGCTATTGGAGCTTTACTTGGGCTTGACATTCGATTGTCCTGAGCATATTTTGGAGATTTATTGGCTTTCCAGAGTTTATTTTGGGATATACTTGATATCTTTGGATGCTACATATGGATGTTCAACCACCTCCATGTCCGAGATGTCTCATTAATGCTTGATCTTTGACACTTGTCATTGGTGCTTGTACATGCTTTTTTCGAGCTTTGTTGCTTGATATTTACGATATTTGTGCCAATGGGAGCGTCTTGGATGCTTGATAGACATTGAGCAGGCGGTCTATGCTATTTGAGCTTTTGAGACTATTTGGGATTTCTTACCCTTTGGGATGATGCATGGTTCCTTCCAATGCCTATGAGCTGACTCTTTGACTTGGGTCCCTTTCCTTGTGAGCTGACACCTACTTGTGTGAAGTCTTGGTAGTGGCAGAAACACTTTGCTCCATTGACTGGGGGGTGTGCCTACTCACTAGCAGATATTTCATGACATGTTTGGGTGTTGGATTCATGCTTATCGACTGTCATATTTCTATGTTATGTCCACATGATGCTAGTTATGGTATTGGCAGTATATGATTGACGTGGGATCCGCTTTTGACACAATTAGCTCTCATTTATTGAAATCTATCATTTATTACAGCAAGCTGAAATCTGTAGATTTTCCGCACTCCTCTTAGGGTAATGCTTACTATTTGATGTTATCTTGGTCATATTTGGTGGACAGGGGCTTCTCTTGGTAAAATTCACTCTTTCAGCCAGTTTTAGCAGTGGTTTTAGTGCATTTTCTGCTAATTACATCAACCTCCAATTTTTCCTTTTTGCATTGATTTGGGACAGTATGGCTGATCATCTGAAAGACACAGATTTCTTTAACATTGCCAAGTTGGATGGTACCAACTATGGGTATTAGAAGTCCCAAATATGGCTGGTTTTGGTGCAAAAGTTGCAAATTAAACCCTTGCATTTCAAGGGTGTCAAACCTAAGGATATGGATAATGACATTTGGATGGAAGTTGATGAGCTATGCAAGTCTACCATTATTTTGTCACTCTCAGAAGAGGTGTTATTGAAGATGAGAGTCAGAGTACATGGGACTTATGAGAGAAAATTCAGGAGCTTTATGCGGAGTAGAGTCCTGCGTCATAGATGTATTGACTGAAGCAGTTAATGGACCTTCACATGAAGGAGGGGTCATCCCTATCATCTCATTTCAGTCAGTTTTATGCTATCATGAAGAATCTGGTGTCACAGGGTATTGAGTTCAATGATAACTTACACCCGTTATTTCTACTTGGCACCCTTCCTTAATCATGGGATGTATTTCATACTGCCATATGCATGAACAAGCTTGATGGGCTGAAAATCAAAGATGTTGAGAGTGCTTTAGTGACTAAGAAAATCAACAAGAGAAACAATTATGCTTCCCGCTCTTCACATGCATTGACCATTAGAGGTAGCAGAAATGGCAAGCATGATAATGATTATAAGGGCAGGGACTCTCAAAAGCCTGTCCAAGTCCCGTGGGATCGTAGTAAGTCACGTGGACGGAAGTCTGATCTTGCCTATCATTATTGTGAGAAAGCAGGACATATTAGGCCGCAGTGCCATAAAATGGACGATGATAAGCACAAGGAAAAGTGAAAAGAAAAAATACAGTAAAAGTCTTCCGAGCGCAATATTGTACTTGCAAAGTCCAGTGTGAAGATAAAAGAGGTTAATGTCATGTAGGCGACTAATTCAGATGATGATTACATTCTTGCAGCTTTTACATGTGATGCCTTACAGACTTCGGAGATACATTCAATGTATACGCAGTGCTAGCTCTTAGATTCGGGTGCATCCTTTCATGTGGCATCCTGTAGAGATTGGTTTTGTACCTATCATACCATGTTTGGTTCTGTACGTCTTGGTGATGACAGGTCTCTTGACATTGTGGGCATTGGAGATGTTAGGCTGCAGTTTCCTTTTGGCAGCTCTTTTGTTTTTCATGATATACGCCATGTATCTACATTGACATGCAGCCTTATGTCAGCTAGATAGCTTGATGATACAGGGTATTTTGTGTCTTTTGGAGACTCTGCATGGAAGATTACTCGTGGTAGACTTGTACTTGCAAAAGGTGCCAAGTCTGGCAGCCTCTATTCCTTACTTATATCAAGAGCTACATTGGATCATGTTTTGTCTATGGGTTATATTCCCTATGTATCCCTTTGGCATGCTCATTTGGGGTATATGTCTCTTAAATGAATGAAAATGCTCCGTGCTTTGCAGTATCTTCCGCCTTTTGACTCTTCGCATTTTCATTTTTGTGATCATTGTTTGTATGGCAGGCAAACTAGAAATACGCATAAAAAGTCTGGTAAGAAACGCATGGGTGAGCCCTTGGCTCTTGTGCACTCAGATATATGTCGGCCCATGCCCTATCAGTCACTTGGTGGGGCAAAGTACTTTGTTACTTTTATAGATGATTACTCACGTAAGGTTTGGGCTTATTCCATAAAGAGAAAATCCGAATGTCTTAGACACATTTCAGCATTGGCTTGCATTGGTAAAAAACTAGTTTGGAAAAATGCTAAAATGCCTAAGATCAGATAATGGGGGTGAGTATATATCACGTGCTTTTGAGCAGTTTTGTGATGAGCGGGGTATTAAGCGTCAGTTGACCGCGCCTTATACCCCACCCCAAAATGGTATGGCTAAACGCATGAATAGGACCATTCAGGAAAGGGTCTGTGGCATGCTTAGCCAGGTTGGCTTACCACAACACTTTTGGACTAAGGCAGTTACTACTGCAGTGCATCTCATTAACAGATTACCTAGCAGTGGCATTGACTTTTAAGTTGCAGAGGAGGTATGGGCAGGCAAGTCCCCCCTCTTATGATCATTTGAGTGTCTTTGGTTGTGAGGCGTTTTGCCATATGCCCAAGGACAAACGCAATAAGCTGGATCCTAAGGATGGAGGCAAGGATTTGAGATGAATCAAATCATACTTTGCATGTAAATAGTGAGATTATTCCTTCGGCTTGCTAGCTAAGTTGAATGAGATGAGTATCATGGGAATTTATAGCTTAATCGTGATATGGGGTCCTTACATGAATGTAGCATCGTGTTGCCATGTGAAGCACTTCAATGGCCAAACAATGATCAAATATGTAGAAATGCATCATTTGATTGATAGCGGGATATGGTAATAAGCCACCATCATGATGTGATGCATTTCTATCCTCCTTTCTTGATCATTAGACTAGACCTTGTCATAATTTAGCTTATCAATGATTGAAAAAGCTTTGAAAAAGCTTTCAGATTGAAATGAAGAGAAACATCACTTTGTGCATAAAACGGCTCCTGTCAGACTGTTTTTTCTATTGCCAACATTAAAGCTTTTAAGCTTTGAAGATTACGAGAAAAAAAAAAGCTAGCTATGTAAAAGCTATGATCTATGATGATTTTGGAAAAACACAATACTGGAAAAAAAAAATGTCTGCAAATGAAGGGAAAAAAAAGAGGAGATGATGCAGAAAAGTCTAAACTGAAATGATCAATGAAGAGGAAAAATAGGAATATGGAGGATTTATTCATGACTAGAAGCTCTTGAACTTCATTGAATACTCAATTTGGCATGTATGGCTATGGGTTTAAATCTCTTTATTGAGCTTTGGTTTTGTAAATTTGGCTTTAGATTTGTACTTTGAATAGAATTGCAATATACTAGACCTTTGTCATCAAATCTGTTGTCTTGAATCGATCTTGATATTGCTTCCATCTTGCATAGCATCCCTATGACGAGCAACTTTCGTGAACTATGTGTATTTTGTGCAACATCACCTAAAAACTGCGATTGCGCACCACACAAATTCGAAAGCCCCTTCTTTTTTTAATGAGATTTTCCAAAGCTAGTTAAAAAGCCACTTGTTTTTTACATGTCACCCTTTTTTAGAAGTTTACTACACCTTTTTAGAACATTTATAAGAAATAATATCAAAAATAGACTAAACTTGTCCAAAAATCTCATATTTTGGAACTATCCAAACTATGGACACTAACACTAATGATTACTATGACATTGACTCTCTAGATCAATAAGAGATCTACATGATGATGCACTCCAAGGTTTTTGACATTGTGTCTGTGTAGCAGCACGACATCCACCCCTATCAACCACTGATGCACCACCCAAGTCAACCATGATTAGTGTCCACATGCCATGTACCATTCTCATACAATCCACGCTCAATGACATTAATCTCAAACCCCTATTAAGCAAAGCAACACAAGGAGTTTCACGCTCCCCTATTTTTACTACCATTTTAGTGGTAGCCCTCGCCCAATGATTTCTTGTGTAATGACTTTAAGGAATAAATCCTAGAGTCTCTTCCCCATATTGTTGCATCTTCCTTACTCCACTATGCATATTGCTACAAGACGATGCATTTTCACTCACTTTTCTTTTCCATATGCTTTCCACTGATTAGCATCATCCTACATAGATAAACCACTACTTACATCATGCTCATATTCAGCCCGAATGCCCAACAAACTAGTTTCCTCTTCAAATTGCAATAATGCACTAGTGATATCACCAAGAAACCGATGCTTCTTCTTAATTATGTCAATGATTTTGTCATGAACCAATGGTATCACCAAGAAACTGATGCTTCCTCTTAATTATGTCAATGATTTTGTCATGAAATTCCTTCTTAGCAATGCCAGGCACCTCTCCCAAGGTGAATTCCACTCGACTATTTAAAATCTGCTCTTCAAGAACCTTCTTAAGATCCGTGGCTATCTCTTATATCCTAATTACTTCCCTTCTTTTTGCCCTCTTGTTTGCTATCATATTTCTACTCCCGTCCAACCTCTTTCATAACATGCTCAGGAGATGGCTGATTTGCAGCTTTAGGTTGATCCACACTTCTTATCACTCTTAGATGTCTTTGCATTATCTTCATCTCTTTTTCTTTTCTCTTCCACAAATACATCTATATTTTGCACCTTTGCTAAATACGCATCTACCAGTGATTCCTTAACCAGTTATGTCACGAATGTCTTGCTCTACATGAGACATCTCACTATCAGTAACTTTCTTCTTTTCAGTTGCATGCAAAGTATGTGTCCATATGGCAACCTTCAAACCAACCATCACTTGGTCAGGCACTCTATCCAACTATAGACTAAAAGTAGAAGCATGTACAACTGCATAAGCATTTCGAACAGTCAAGTCTTCCAACAACTTTTGCATACCTCTCTTTCCAAAAATCAAAGCAAGACACAATCTAGTTTCTTGTGCATGGATCTTGCCATCTTTTCAAAAGATGAGCTGTCGTACCAAGGTCTCTTGATAAGCAGTACAATCCTTCCTTTCATGTTGCAAAACTATCACACTATATACATTTTTTTCCTAGTTTAAGGGCTATTGCTCATCCTCTTTTCTCTTGTCCTTTCTCATCCAATTTTGTGACCTTGAACTCAAGACCCCACATGCCTTTAACCAATTCATCTAATACATCTTCCCTAACAATGGGAACCACAAGTGCATCCATAGGGTTAGCCACAAAAGTGGCTAGCTTATTAGATACATCAATTGTTTTGCCCATAACAATGGGCAAGCTAGACACATGTAATATTTCTCTTCTTCTATGTTTTTTCACAAATGCAGTAACAACTTCCTTAACATGCCTCGACTCTGTTTTTAGCCTTGTCTCTGTAGTTTGATCCTTTAATAAATTATCAAGCTTCGCTTGAAGCTCAAGATCTGTCGCTTATATAAACAATTCAATTTTCTAACTTGCAAGAGCTTGTTGTTCTACAAGATCTAACTGTTGAAACAGCTTTCAAATTCTCTTAATAACTCTATAGCCACAAGACCCTTATTGGGTTGTAGAAGCCACTCCTAGAAAGTCTTGTGATTAATTAAACTGGTGCCTTCAATGTAAAATTCTTCACTGTGTGTCTTCTTGGAAGCTACCCAATTAGCATTCTATATATATGTAACGTGCTTGCCCCTCAAATTGCGGGACACGTCTTAGCAGCCCATCGAGAGATCAATCTAGAAGACGCTGCCCGGCACTCCTAAGGAATGACACGGGGTTCACCAACTAGGGTCTCTCGAGTCTGCCTCGCAACGGAACTTATCCAGTCGTTCCCACTAGGATGAACCTGAAGTCCAGGTTCCTAGCAGTCAAGTCTTCCTAACAGCCTTCTAGTGTCAGTCGACAACCGCTCCACTTTGCGTAGATACAACTGGACCCAAGCATACTCATACCGCACTTGGTTCAAAGAGAATGGGAAACGAGGGAGGCATCGCTCGACCTCTCTACCCATTGGGCATAGTTCCATTCCGGTCCCTTGAAACGGTATGAACCAGGGTTCTAACCAACATTCTCCAAGGTCATCGCTCAACTTTTCCTAATATTCCTCGTTAACATTTCCTTTGAGAAAAGCTCTCGGCTAACCTAGACCAGCCTTCCGTAGGATAGACCCATTGATCACATCCACCACGCTTCCCTCGGGGGTTTTTTTAGTTATCTATTTACCTACCACATTATGTTTGACAAATAAAAGCAGCTTCCTTAATTAACCCGTTAATCACAGGTTCCTTTACATAATTTAGGGCACTGACACAAAAACAAGATAAAACAAGATCAAACATTTCCTTAACTTATCTTCATATTAATGTTTGTCTCCTGCCCATATAGGAGAATTAAGTGCTTCTTTTAGTCTCCGCAGAAAAATCCTTCCATCTCCCAGTAATAAAACCCAAAGGTTTATCCTACCAAGATTTTGTCTTGTAACTAGTATCAAGGCCTCAAGATCCCATCTCGAGTCATGTAGAATACTTGTGTAGGGTCCGGAGGCATTGGGATTTACGGCCAGAGCCCCACTGGCACCCAAGCGTCCTCCTACACCAAGTAATTTCCACGGAGAGACCTCTCGCAACGAGTTCGGTCCACATTCCCGACGCAGATTCACAACCCCCTTGATTAGGGTTTGGCGATTCGTGGGGGGTAGCTAGCGCCATCCTTCCTTAATTATCCCTTTAGGAAATCATCCACAGTTGAAGCAACTAGCCTAATAACATTTACTAGGGAAAACATCCCTTTTGTTTCCATGGCAATCAGTCATCTTAGACCCGGCCATGAAATCATCAACCACACTCTACTTGGGTTAACATGCAAAACCACATTAACAAACAGTTGAATGCACAACCTCTTGCTTCAAGGCATCGCAATCCCATTGTATGCACAACCAGAATTTAACTTGGATGTATCAAAACACTTGCTCAAGGGATTTACGACCTTTTCAAATAACCACGTATAACTTGGATCAACAATCCATTTAGGGTTAGGTCACCAACTTCAATAAAGCTAGGAGCTTATCCATTTGCAATAGTCCACAGCAAGATCGATAAAACAATTCACAGACAATTATACTTATTCCTAATAAACCAGATCTCATGAAGGTCTAGGATTCTATCCATCAGTGCAATTGCATCCTATGAATGGAATGTATCATTTCATGTGTTTCTTTTAGTCATAATCGCGAAGCATGAATTCTAAATAACTATTCATGCATTGAACTGGTTTAAAAGCTATTATTTTATGTGAAATAATGTGAAAACCTTATCATTCTATGTGTGTAAAAGCTATCATTTTATGCATATAAACTTATGCGAACTCTACTCTATCATTTCACGCATGCAACCTAGCACTTAGAGTAAACAAAAATCCTAAGACTCGTCCTTGTTCCATGCACATAGCTAACCCCTTCATTTCTTCCATAAATAATTATAAAGCTTAGGATATCTAAAGAACCTGGGTTTGATTCATTACCGTAGGGGCATTTGTTGCATTGGTCGCTCTGCTCGCCTCTCCCGCATTACCGGTACCAATGGTAGCTTTGGCACCTACGCTTCCCGCGACTTTCTTTTTGGGAGCCATTGGCCACACAGAGTTTGGATAGTCCGAACCTTAACGGCCTTCAAGACGACAGCCTCGGGTAGGAAAGGTCGTGAGAAGGGATCCTTCGCCGAGGGGGTGGCTTGAAAAAGATGGCTTCACAAACGCAACTTCTCGGCACGGCCCTCGATACCTTCTCTAATCACCAACTCTCACTCCCTCTTTTTCTCTCTCTCTCTTTCTCTCTTCTTCTCCTTCTCTTCGTCTTCTCCCTCTCTTCTCTCTCCTTGTCTTCTTCTCTCCTTTCCTTTTCCTCTTCTATTTCATTTTCTCTTCTCCTTCTTCTCTTCTTCTCTCTCTCTCTCCTCTTCCTCTTCTACTACTTTTTCTCCTCTTCTCCTTCTCTTTTCCTCTTCTTCCCCTTCTTTCTCTCCCTTCTTCTCTTATTCTCTCTCTCTCTTCCTCTCCTTCCCTCTCTCCCTCCTTCCCCTTCTTCTTATCCTTCTCTTCTTCCTCTTCTCCTGCTCTTCTCCCTCCTCTTCTCCTTCTCTTCTTCTCTTCTCTCTCCCTCTTCTCCTCCTCCTTCTCCTCTCTCCCTCTTCTTCTTCTTCTCTCTCTCTCCCTCTTCTTCTCCTTCTCTCTTCTCTCTCTCCCTCTTTCCTCTCCTTCTTCTTCTCTCTCTTCCTCTTCTTCTCGTTCTTCTCCTCCTTTCTCTACACAGTAATCACACGAGGGGGAAGGGCTGCTGATCTAGACATCAAAAAGGGGGGGTCTCGCTGGAGGGAGCTGTTGTGTTGCAGACGAAGCTAGAGGGGGGCCGTTGCAGGTCACCGAGAACGCTGTGTGAACGCCAAGAGGGGACGTACGGCTGATAGACGAGCTGGAGGCAGGGGGCCTGTGCCGCAACGGAGGGGAGGGGGACGCTGTCCTTTCCCAAGAAGGAGGGGGGAGTCTTATATGGTGGAAGGGGGGGAGGACGGCGCCTCCCGCCACTTGGGGGGCTGCATGCCCACTACTCTCACTTCTCTCTCTCTCTCTCTCTCTCTCTCTCTCTCTCTCTCTCTCTCTCTCTCTC
The DNA here is from genome assembly GCF_053477565.2 of Lygodium microphyllum. Classification (NCBI taxonomy): domain Eukaryota; kingdom Viridiplantae; phylum Streptophyta; class Polypodiopsida; order Schizaeales; family Lygodiaceae; genus Lygodium; species Lygodium microphyllum. The sequence goes on along the minus strand of NC_141160.1, from coordinate 24,422,984 downwards.
CTCCCACCATGCAATAGACAAGGGAGAGAGAGGGAGTAAAAAAAAATTAAAATTTTGAAAAAAAAATTCTTAGGGGGGGTTCTCATGGGGGAGGCACCAGGGGGGAGACATTACAATGTACAATTCAATAACTTAGGCTTTCAATTCATGTACAATGACCCGTACAAAATACTGGCTCCGTGCAAGTTGAGCCACCCCAAAGAATTCCATCTTTTGAGCATAGGTATGCAAATATGCATATACATTCTTACCATTAAACAACTTTATTTCACAGTCTACTGCTTGCAGAGTATTCATCACAATAGTTTCTGTTTGAGCAAAAGTCTACATCACATGTTATTGTATCTGCATATAAGCATGTTCATATTCTGCACTAACTACTGCAAAACATCACTAGAAATCGTGCTCGAAGGTTCTCCCATCTTCTCTTTCCTTCTGATAATCTTTCACGTCGGGTCACTAGTGTCGAAGGGGTTTTAGTCAAAAGGCCATATTCAGCAGCAGGGATCAAAGAGAGAATGAAATAGAGAATAGGAGATAGAATAGAAGAAAAAGAATAGACAATAGATACATAAGATAAAGACAAAGCTCAAAGAATCAAAGCACTATGTATTTATAGAACTTGAGAAGATAAACAAAATCCTTGTCTAGGGCTACTAGAAAGCAATCTCCAAGCATTAGATCTCCTGGAGCTCCTTAATAGACCAAAAACGTGCACCAAATAGTAGCTTCTTATCTGCTACTCAGATCACAAATCTAATGGTTTTGTTGGCTCCAAAAGGGGGATAAAACCCCAAGATACTTGTTTAGAATTCTCATAGATTACGCCTCCCCATTCAGAGTGTTGTTTGTTACATATAAATTGCAATCGCACATTGTGCGAATTTAAAAGCCCCTCTTTTTGCATGAGATCTCCCAAAATTTGTTGAAAATCCACTTGCTTTTTGCGTCACTCTATTCTAGAAGTTTTCTACATCTTTTTAGAATATTTACAAGAAATAATATCAAAAATATCAAAAATAGACTAAAGTTGTCCAAAAATCATGTATTTTGCAACTAACTATACGATGGACACTAGCATTAATGACGAAGATGACATTGACTCTCTAGATTTATAAGAAAGTTGGATAATGATACACTCCAAGCTTTTTCAGACTGTATCCATGTAGCAACACAACACTATGTAAATAACAAAGAGCGTGCAAGGCCGCTCTCTAATGTCCCTAAGTGGAAGTCTACATGAAAGAAGACAACAAAGCCATAACAAAAGAAACATATAACCATGTGTAAATAAGCTAGATGAGGAAGCAAACAAGATATCTATAACGAGTGGCACATATAAGGGCAGTGTCAATGGCTACCAACAGCTTGGACTCAGGATCCATGGGGCAAGAAATAGACTAGCAATTGGCGATACCAAACTCCAAGAGAAATTGGATAATGTACTTATGTAGTGAAATAAAAATGTCATGTGCCATCCAATAGATATCCAAGCCAATGAAGGAATGTAGGATCCCAAGATTTGTCATATCTGTCACAAAATCTCCCAAGCACAATTAACCTCTTAAGTAATAATAAGATCATCCACATATAAGATGAGCAAAATACACCTATCACCCTCAACCTTAAAGTATAGGTTGGGGCCATGAGCCAATCAATGGAAGCCACTCTATAAATAGAATCAATCAATCCTCTAGTACCAAGCATGAGGAGCCTGCTTATGCCATAAAGGGCCTTTCGTAATCTATAGACATGGTCATACTTCCCCTACACAAGAAAACCTCAAAGCATTGAAATATAAATATCCTCCTTAAGGACACCATTCAAGAAGGTAGACTGTACATCCATCTAATAAATAGGCCAGTGGTGGTAGGCTACAAAAGTCAAGATATCCCAAATAGTAGACATTTGAACCGTAGGTGCAAAAGTCTCAAAATAGTCCTACCTGCCCTCTAAGTAAAACCCTTGGTAACAAAGCTTAGATTTATGCTTGTCCAAGGAACCATCTGCAAGATACTTGGTCTTATAGACCCACTTCACACCTATCACCTTCCACTTTGGAGGACATGGAGCCAACTCCCAAGTCTAATTATGCTAGATAGAATCAAGCTCCTCTTGCCTGGCCTGATGCCAAATATCCTATGCAAGAGCCTCCTTGATTATAGTAGTAGGTCCAATATCATACATAATCTTTGATATAAGAGTATAGTTCACAAAGAGTGAACTATTTGGTTGGGCATGTAAGCAAGCAATTTGCAAAGGACCTGTAGGAGAAGCATGAAAGTGAGCAACACTTGAATCTTGCATGAGCTAGTAGTATCAATAAAGAATCCAAATAAGCACATCTTGTTGGGAGGGAGACTAAGTAGTCGCGTTGACACGTATAGTGCACTTATCTAAAGATGGCTCTCCCTCTGATGTGGTTGACCAACCCTAGAAGACTCCAAAGGGGAGGTTGAAGGGATGAAAGTGTGCAAAGAAGTAGTAGTTGCTTCTATCAAAGGTGGTAGTAGGTAAGCCAAAGTAGAGAGTGGAGAAAGAAGATGGGGAGGAGCCAAAGATAAAGATGAGGTGCTAAGAGGCAACTTGGAAGGAAGGAGAGGAACTGAGGGTTGGGGAGGGCCAGTCGATGACAAAGAACCACCTTTAAGAGAACCATCGATAGGATCCTTGGAGACTTTAGCCTCATCAAAGATCACATCCCTATTCACCTCAAGCTTTCATGTCTATGGGTCATAGAGTCGATAGCCCTTCATGATAGTGTTGTAGCCTACAAAAATGAGCTTTCTAGACTTTGAGTCAAGCTTCTCATCTTCCTCTTCTTCTTGTCCACATGAACAAATGCATCACATCCAAAGATGTGAAAGTGAGACACAAAGGGCTTTCAACCGAAGAAATCCTCATACATAGTCATGTTCAAGTTGGCAAATGGTTGTGGATGTAAACCATAATAGTCAGCGCCTCATCCCAAAATGTATGAGAAAGACCTCAATACTAGATTAGGCCATTTCCAACATAGTTTGATTTGCACACTCCACCATTCCATTCTCGAATAGTGTATTTGGGTGGATATGCTTCATCCCAATGTCGTGATACCTCTAAAACTGAGAAAGAGGTAAGTAAACTCTTCACCATGATATGCTTGTATGCCACAAACTTTGAAAGTAGTCGGATTCTCCACAAACACCTTTCACTTGTAGAAACAGGAATACACCTCACTCTTGTACTCCAAAAAGTAAGGCCACATATAACAATTGAAGTTATCTATAATCAATACCAATGCTTGGCCTTCCCAAGGGACACCATGCCCATAGGTCTACAAAGGTCGAACCAACTCAAGCGGAGTAGAACCCCTCCTAGTATCAACCTGGGATGAGGCTGCCTATGTTGATTGTCCCTCAAACATCTAGGGTACAAAGTGTGAATAGGAGGAAAATTGGAAAGTCCCTCCACCATCTTCTTCCAAGAAGTTTGTCATATAGCGTCAAAATTTAGATGACCATAACAAGCATGCCAAAGCAGTCCAAGCTCGTGGGAAAACCTCACGGCTAAGGATGTGAGCATGTCCATCTCCTTGGATCCTATCCAAAGAATGGCACCTATAGAAGCATCCTCCATTATCACCGCATTCTATGTAAATACCAGGTGGATACCAAGTCATATAAGACCATGAACTAATCTAAATCTGATACACATAGGACTTTGGTCGAAGAAGATTTTCCATCTGGTAACAAAGAATTAATCCTCACTCCATGAATAGGAACAATAGAATTGTCATCAATGTTGATGGTGCCCCCTCTGGCACTCAAGTCATCCTAGAGTCAAATCCTATCTATAGATCATGTGAGAAGAGACCCCACTATCAATAAGCCAAGGCTTCTCCCAAGTGGAAGATGTAACAACTATGTCCTCCTTGGCAAATACATGTTGTCATCAGGGGGGGAGCAATCTTAGTATCCTTTGAATCCTTCTCCTTTGGCTTCAAATGGAGGCACTTTGCCAACACTTCTCATATGAGTTACCTTTCCATAGTGTGGACACTTCTCATATGAGTTACCTTTCCATAGTGTGGACACTTGGGCTTCTTCCCATCCTTCTTGTCCTCCTACTTATGTCCTTGGCCTATGTCTTATTCTTCTTCCATCCACCTATACTTGTAGTAAATACCTTAGTGGAGCTCCTGACATAAGAGTGTCTCATGGGTCCTCAATGTGATAAGGCTAATGTAAAAGACATTGAAGTGAGGAGATGGCATCCAAGTCACAAGGATCATAGCCATGTCTTCAAAGGATATCATCTAACCAAGAGAGGCAAGTTCACCCCTCATGTCTTCCATCTTCGTGATGTGCTCCTTCAAAGAGGAGTCATCAAGACTAAGCATCCACAACTTCTTCTAAAGGAAAATCTTATGGGCAAACATCTTATACTAATACTGAAGGGAGCTTTTAGGATGAAAGCATCTACAATTGTAGATACATCAGAGTACTAGAAGGGTAAAATCTTAGCTCTCAAATAAAGGAAAGTCAATTTTGACCTTGTAGTAGAGAGGTTGGTACAACATGTATTCATGCAAAAGCAAATACATATTGTACCCACTATAACCATTCAACAAAATATTGTAAGCAATAAGTCTTTGCACAACACATTGAGAATGAGATATTTTATAATATCTATATAACCAATTGTCTTATATTTATAAAAGCATACCCTTAAAATTGCTGAGTGGCAAAATACTAAGAGTTTCACATGTTCTTTCAAGTGTTACCATCTCAAATTACTGTGAGTGGCAAAATATTGAGAGTTTCACATATTCTTTTAAGTGCTACTACCTTAAAATTGGTGGTTTGCTCTTTGAGGGGTATATAGTCAAGCAGTTCACAAAGAACCTTGTAGTTTTCTATGACTCCAAGTACATAATGCCCAAGGGGAGTTCAAAATATGAAACCCTTGAATTTATACACGTACCAAATCTCAATAGCATAGAATGGCTATTGTGTAGTAATAACATTTTGCACATGTGTAGCACAAAAATTTCAACAAATATATTAAACTCTATGAAGCCACACACTAGCTCAAAGAATATACACTTAAGTTGGTTTATACAATTGTAATTTTTGTGTACATGTTTAAAGAATGTAAGGACATGAGAATACCAAAAGCAAGTAGGTCATGAAAAGTGCATCAGCAAATTATGTAACAAGGATTTTACACAAAAGACGAATTAAAATTCTTGTTGGTTATCAACTCTTTGTATTCGTCATCATTATCAAACATCACATTTATTTCTTGATAAATATAAAACATTTTTCTTTCTCTCTATAAATAAATATTCGTTGAATGTGTGATTTGTAAAAGTTTGATAATGATGTGTGATACGTTAATAATACATTTGCATACATTAACATAATTTGACTTAATTATGTCAACATGTAGTACTTATACTTGTATCACAAATAGACGATAATATAACTCATATTTATATCTAATATTACTTTTGATACACGTATACAATAAACAAAAAATAAGCACATAAATTTTAAGAAACAAAAAAAACTTTACTTAAACTAATTGAATTAAGTACACATCGTGTGTGTGTGTGTGTGTGTGTGTGTGCGCGCGCGCGCACGCGCGCTACATAATATACAAAATGTTTCGGCTTTCCAAGTATAATAATTTTATAACACTTCATGGCAAAATCTACAAATCTCCTCGTCGTGTCAAAGCCGAACAATGAAGTTCATGACTTTATCTATGATTGTGAAGCACTTTGCATGGATGCCTCCTAGCTATGTCTCATCGAACATGTTGATAAGAAATCCTTCTACAACTATTTGCAGGGCCTCCAAGGCTATAGCAAACTACTTGCATGGCAATGGGCCATTAGCCACTCGCATCCAGAGCCTTCCCACCTCTTTCAACTACATATCCTGTAATATTTCTCGAATGACATTTTGGGAAAAACTTTTGGGATAAGAAGCTTATACCCACACTAAATTCTCCTCATCTCTCAAAGGGCAATAGTCCTCAATCTCCATCTCTTCTTTTATGATGGTCTTTGTGGTCCAGGGGAGGAAGCACATGCTACTATCCCAAAGGAAGATCCACTCCTGCTCCAAGCGGAGCTATGGGGTCCTCTTTGCCAAGACAATACAACGAGCGGCTTGCTTGGTGCATGCCATGCAAGCTTAAGGAGGGTGGGATAGAGGAGAGGCAAAGGTTGAGGATGTGAGAATGGAGAAAATAATGAAAGCAAGATGTAAAAAAGAGAATAAGAATTAACTTTTAACTCACTTAAACATAGAGATAGAGTCAATATAGCTTCATATATATGGTCCATCATGTGATCGTAAATCCATAATGTTTTATCAGAATGCAATGAAACTTTGCATGCACACTCGTTTGATGGTCAAAAGTCCGTTTTCTTTTACAAAAAAAATATCAGAAGATCCCTTATCTGAAGTCTTGCATCTAAAGATACTTTTCATGGATAGATCCATGATTGAGAAATGAACATGTGATTGCGAGCCCTTAGAGACTTCACACTACATAGATTATATAGAGGTATCATGAGCAAAGTCTATAACATGAAATGGCAAATTTTTCAATATTTTCCCTATTGAAATTATCATTGCTAGTAAAAACTACAACAAAGATGCACATTGAAGTTTAAAGTAAAGGATAAGAGTAAAAACTTAATTCATATTTTTAGGTGAGTACAATAGTTTTATAGTGGGACATAGTCACATATCCAATGCACAATGAGAACACTATTCCAAAAAAGTTAGCATTACAAACTATATTCATTCTAATGGAACGAACACATCCTTCACTATTTGAAGATTTCTTACAAGTTGAAAGTCTTTAAGAGTTACAATGATACACTTCACATGTACTACACAATGTTAAGCATCAATTATTATCAAGTCTACCAAAAAGACCTTTGTAGTGCATTGCAAAGCATGAAGACATTCTTTTGTGAAACAATCAAGTCTGCCCTAACCCTATGCCAAAAACCACCTCCTATTTTTTGTCTAGTAAAGGTCGTACACAATCTCACAAACAAGTCTTGAGAATCTCACCTTAGAAAATGATGAGATCAAAAGAGCCTGATACACCTTAATTTCTCTCAAGGACATTGTCCACGACTTCCACTTACATTTCTTGCAGGGATGATAAGGAAAACCCCTCTCATGGTCACTCAAGAAAGTTGGGTCAGGTTGAGAAGAGGGTGGTCCCTTCATAGGCTATGAAGTACCATTGTCCAAGACTATATATAAGCTAGTAGATACTCCATGAAGTTGAATACGATATGGGACTCTAAGGAAAAGCTTCTTCACGGCAACCATAGACCTAACCATCTTTCCTACATAACAAGAGATTTGAAATCTTTATAAATAAGATGAAAAGTGAAACTCTCTTATCTAATGCTTAAACTTTAAGACTCATTCACATAGACGCACTCTCTCTTTCTCCCTTAAATAACGCATTGTGTTTACACTAAATACATTGTTTATCTTACTATTCTAGCTCTTTTCAAAACCCATTTACTATCTTCTTGAAGTCGTATTTTTAGCCACTTAGTATGGTTTTCTTTGGCACTTGAGGCATCATAACACACTCTTTTGGTAACTTGAAGTGATTCAATCGTATCTGCAATTAAATTATCAGCACTTTCATTTCCTCTCTTTTGCAAGAGTTGAGCTTTATCTACTACTATAATCCTATACCACCAAGATGGCAATTTGATCATTGTATTACTACCATTCACCCCTCCACCATGATTTGTTTTTCTTTGGTACCATCCCTTGCATGGATCAAACTCCGATACTTCTCTTTTATGCAAAGTATGGCCCATGAGCCTCAAGGATATGCTACAAAGACACATATTACACAAGTAAAAATATGCATAATAATTTATACAATTCATACAATTTTTAATTATTGACTTAGTATGCACCATATAATGTGTGATAGAATTTTTATCCCATGCTTCCACCATGTTTTCCTAGAAGTTATACATAACATCAATAAACTCTTACTTATCTCCATTATTAAACACTATCTTTTAAAGAAAGGATGTCAATTTATGAAGACTGATCTAAACCTTAACTTTGGCCACAACCTTGTTTGATCGTTACTTCAATCAAGAATTGCAGTATGCAACTTTTTCCACCCATTGCAATCTCACATCCTACGAACTAACATTCCCTTCCTTGAGGAAAGAAACTTTATGGTCTTCACCCCTCTAAAACTTTATTTTTTGCAAGTTACAAATTTTCATTATCTTTTCTCATCTTTTTCAATCATTACTTGATGCTTATGTAGCCCAATTTTTTATAGCACTCGCTCCACATTCATGTATATTGCAATGGTTTCTTTTTTCGATTACATCATGTAAGCAAAGCAAATATACTTATACAAAATTTTCTCCATGATTGTGTATCTTCATAATGATTGAAGAAAATGTTGAAACAAGAGTGCTTTCAAAAGTGAAAACTAGAAAGTCAAAGCATGATGAATCTAAAGTTTCCAATCCCAAGGGAGGTTGCAAACACATTCAAATTTGGCAGAAGTAAAAATAGGTTTGCAGGCTCTTATGACTAGAAGGAGCAAAAAATTTACAAGGAATCCAAAGAACAATGACTTTCAAAGGCAATGAAGCTACAAATGGAAATTACATATACTCAAAAAGGCCAAGAAGCAACCATGAATCATACATGGAGTATTGCTCTTAATTGCGCATTTAGAGAAAATGTATATGCTAATTCAAAAATTGTGAAGCAAAGCATCAAGCAAGAGAAAGATCATCAATTGAAAAGCTTAAATAAATGTTTGGAAAGAAAGGATTCCATAAAACAGATTATGGAGGCAAAACAACAAATCTGTTCAGAGCACATAAGACAGAGAAATACAGTGAAAGAAAGAAAGTAAAATTTCCATGAAGAAAATGAAGCTAACGCAACTTGGATTTGAAGGCCAAAGGGAAGGTTTCATCAATAACACACTCTTGAAACTTTCCATGTTGTAGCAGTGCGGGAACGAGGGCTAGACAACTTTTTCTGACAAGTTCAAAAAGATGAGAATCCACAAAAAAGAAACTTATGAAATGTAAAATATTTAAAAAAAAGCTTAATGTTTTTAATGAAAGTAGCATAAAAACGTTAAGAAAAGCTTTATTCGTTTAAAAAACACTCATACATGTATAAGAGGAAAGAATTTATAAAAAGGGAGGAGAGTAAGGAAATAAGGGCACTTCTCAAAGTTTGGTTTCTTATTCTCTATGTGAGAAGAGAGGAGAATCACAAACATATGGAGACTCATTTGAGTTCGTTGGACTTTAAAAAACTTGATGCTTTGTGGTTTCGCGTATTGTCACAACTCCAAAGAGGAATTAAGACTTTATGCAAATTAAGGCTACAAGAGGCATAATTGTTTATTTGAGCTTGTGTTTTGGATGTGTTTGCGATTGTAAAGAATCAAAATTTTTCATTTTATGATATACTTAGACAAAGTTAATTCAATAACATGCAACTTCTTGTCATTTGTTTTTGGATTGAGTGGGAGAGTTTATCTTTGCATATCACTCGTGAAACATCATTGGTGCTACACTTATCACCCTTTGCTAGCTCTTCCTATCCTTTCCTTCCACCCTCTGTCAAGCAATGTAGGGATGGATCCTTTGCATTTGCACCATTGGACATTACACATGCATTTTAAAGTTTTTTATTAAGTCTCTTGCAAGATGCCATTCCACCAAGTATGAACCATCATCTTCAACTAAGAGTATCTCACTCTCACCATGTTCCTAGTTATGGATGATGTTTGGAATGCTTGTATGTGTAAAAAATAGCTATACCATCTCAAATGTTTCCTTAAGAACCTTAAATGCAACAAGCCACTACACATGGCACTCTAATTGAGCACTAAAGTTACCTTGGTTGGTTGCTCTTATCAAATTGTAAAGCTCTTTTAATCAAAGTTACACTAACTCTTTTAAGCTTTACTCCTTTGACGACCCCACTTTCGTCTAATTTTATGAAAATTTGCAATATTCCATTACATTCCTCAACAAACATATTGTTGTACATTACCATTATTGTCCACTCATTATATGGATCTAGATAATAATTGTCAAGTCCAGTGAACTTCATATCATATGCATTTTATCACATTTTTTCATTAGAGCTTGTGGAGATGGCCCTTAAGATCTTAAGGGATGGGGTCCTCTTTAAATGGGTTGTTAATTTCAACCCAAACAATCCAAAGGCGATGAAGAGACCTGTCTCAATTGAATTTCCAAACATAGATGCACCTACAACCATGTCTTAAATCTAAAAGTAATAGTTGCACCGTTAGGTAGAATTCTTGGAAAAATATCCCATTAATCTAACCAATCCACACTATCACTCCAAATCACAATTGAGATAGATTTGGACCAAGATCTCCGTAAAATCCTAAAGATCTTTGACAAATATAGAGTTAATGGCCTCAACTATCCATTAATGTATTAAAATCTTCTACTTCCTACTTTAAATGTTTAAAACAAGTTCACTACCTAAGGATTGATAAAATATAATACTTAATTTAACAATAAAGGTCTTGACCGTAATATAAAATAGAATAATGGTATTTTCCATTAGGTCAATAACAAAAAGGACAAATGTATTAACAATGCTATGAGTTTATCAAACAAATCCAAAACCCAAAATAAGTTTACCCCACTCTCGCCTAAATTAGCAAGCTCTAAAGTTATAATCAAGCAAGCTTAACCTTAAACCCAAAATAAGTTTACCTTACTCTCACCTAAATTAACAAGCCCTAAAGATATAATCGAGTAAGTTAAACCTTCTAAGGAGTAAAGTCGAGAGAACTTGAAGATAATAGAAAAGATGATCAAACAATCATATACTCTAATGAAAAAGAAAGATTCATTGACAACTCACGAAAATCTACTAAAGAAGAGAAACCTAATTCTAAAAAAAGTTTGAAGGATTATAATCTTATTCGTTGTTATATATATATATATATATATATATATGTAAAAGAAGATTTTCAAAAGTAGGGCATACTCCCCCAACTCATAGTGAAAAGTAACAAAAACAAGTATTGACTAACTCATTAAAGATTGTCTCTGGTAATACAAAGGAGTTTTTAGACCCCAATAAAGCCAAGGCAATTAAAAATTACATGCAACACAACAACCTATCACCTAACCTCCCTCGTTTGCAAGAGATTAGAGCTATAGATACAACACTAGAAAGAAACCTCAAAAGTCTTTGAGGTAAGTATGTATAGCATTCATTATTCTAATCGCTTGGGTTTGGAGTGGTGGAACAGCTATAGGGGTTCACACATGGTGGGATCTCTATTGGGGTTCACCCAATGATTGTATGTATGGTCAAATAGGTACTTTAAAATGTTAACAATCAATAATCAATACTTGTTATCTTGAAAGGTGAAGAAGATATTGCTATTTCTTTTACATATACAATTTGATGTTTTCTAAGCAAATATAAAATTTAGGAGTATATATAGATTATTAAGTGGATCATCATTTTAATTGGATACTTTACTATGATTGAAAATATCCAAAACAAATTTTTGAATGAGGAAGTTGCTTCAAGAAAATAAGAAAATGTATAGTTAGACTTAAAATCTCCTAGATTAGTAGAGCTAGATATTGAAAAACTTTTTACATGGTCTAAAAAACATATAGAGAAAGCCCTCAAGAAAGCATAGTTGGACAAGAATAATGTTTCAACAAGCATCCTATCCTAGGTAGCTCTTTTCAGCTCTATAAAGGCATTATCATTTTTTACCACATCCCTATCCAACTAAACCTTACCTACAATGAGCACATCGCAAGGGTTGGTTGATTCTATTCTAATTGCATATTATTTAAGTTGGAGTGTGTCAAGAACAACATTCAAGGCATCTCGACCTTCGAGTTTTTGAACTTCCCCTCCACAATTGCTACATGCTCTCATGTAGTAAAACAAACTCCATGGATGCTCGAGGAAGTCAAAGTAGGGCCATCAAATGAAAAAGAGATGCCCATACCCAAAAATATACCCATCTTGCTCAAGTTGTCAAGGAGGGAAACATCTCTACACAAGAGAAACTCCTAAGAGTAAAATTTGAAGTCAAGCAAGGTGAGAAGATATAAGCTAAGTAGATCTCACTTTACACTAGGGATGGTGGCAAGACTAATTCATAAACCTACCAAGAATTGTTTAACCTACTTTAAAAGGAGGAAAAAAGCTACTTCCTCTATTCAAGAATGATATTGGGACTATAGTAAAAGACCAATTCCACAAATTGTCCATACTACACAAATACTTCTCAAATATATGTAACTTGTCACTCTCTATTGTATAAAGAAAAGCTAGGGCAAGAGCCAAATAGCAAGATGTAGGCCTTTTGTTATCCCCTCCAATATGATTGCCCTATTAAAAAGGACCAACTTTTATTATTCTATTATTAGATGGCCAACTTTTCTTGACCATTGGCCTATTTATTGCCCTGGGATCTCTCCTCCAATCATTCATCAATTGCACGATACAATAAGTCATGTTCAAGAGAGGAAGCCAATGTACGTGCCCACATAGCTAGTGACTCATTATTTTATTTGATTACTTCATGTCTTAATATATGAATTCCATTTCTTGGATATTCTTCTAAGTTATTATTTGCAATATTCTTTAGTTATTCTTTGCAACATGGGGCTCTTCCCCCACAACATGAACGCAAGGGTTACTAAGCTTATACAAGAACAAGATAATATATCTTAGCTAAGCAATTGGAGACCTGAGACTTGTCTCACCTACCTCAAACTACAAAGGCTTTACCAAGGCCTTAGTTAGAAGGATTTCAAGACATGTTGACAATTGGATGAAAAGGGAGTAAAAGGGTGTTATAAAAGGGAGATTCATCCAAGACTTTAGAATAGCTCTTTAGGAAGGGATGAAATGTGCCCAAGAGACAATGAAATATTTCTTACTTCTTTCAAAGAGAGTTTAACAAGGGCTATCTTAAGCTAGAAGGGAACTTCATCTTCCAATCCCTAAACGACATGGAATTTCACAAGAGATTTATCAAATATGTCATGGCTCTATTTGGGGCTACATCCTCAAGAGTGGTGGTTAATGGAGCCCTCACCCCGCCTTTCCCCTTGAGAGAATCCATAAGGCAAGGTTGTATATTAGTCCTCTTACTATTTGCAATATAACTAATGATGCCCTAAGATGGCTAATTAAAGCAGAATTTCAAGGCATACAACTTAAAGGGCATTTCTCTCCATGAGAATCAAAAGCAAAAGCTACTACACCAATTTTTTGACGACACAAATGGTCCTGAACAATGACCAAAAGTCGTCAAATACATTCGAAGGTTGTGTTTCAAACTTTTGTTTGAATCCTACATTAGTAGGATCATAAAAAGGCAAGCATCAAGAGTGTCATCAAACTATCTTTTCGAATGGTTACTACAAACAAATGTAGTATCATACAAGATGGGGAATTGTTCAAACTTTTAAAGTTCCCATGGGGTTTATGGTCATGCAAGACCAAGGGTGGTACAAAATGATAGTCAAATTCCAAAAAAAGCCAAAATATTTGATGTCTTTTTAAGTTAGCCTCTTTGAAGGAGCCATTATACTCAACCATTATCCTCATTGCCTCCACTATCTACTACTTATCTTGAAAAGGCCACACATATCAACACTAAAAGAGCTAGAAAGCCAATGCAAATCCTTCCTATGGGGGGAAGATGAGTGCATACTAAGAAACACCTTAAAAGGTAGCATAGTCAATATGTACCTTGCTAGATAGTAAAGCACATTTAAGTTTCTGGAATCTACGAACCATGGCTCATAGGCTACCAACAAAGTGGGTCGTGAAAAGGACCTCTCAACCTCCTAAAGAAATGGTCATTTTACTCCATAGAAGTGTGAGTAGTTCTACTTTATAGTCTTCAATTGAAAACTTGCAATCTCTAACTATCAATTCTATGTGGGCAAGGCCTCTTTTCCCTAGCACACAATCTCTAGTACTCGTGGTTTTCACTCAAGAACAAAACAACCATGAGTAAAAAGGTTAATTTTTCTCTTCCATGGACATGCAAAGATTGTTTGTTCAATTATGTTTTTTCAATTCAATGACCCTATTTCCTAGCACCTCCTTTAGCATGCCCATTAAACTTTTCAAAAAAGAGCTACAACAACCGAAGTATATTTTGGAGTTTCAATGAGCAAGCTAGATGAGTGCAAATGCAAACAATTAAAAATTTCAACTCAAGTTTAGTGAGCTTACAAAAACCCAATCTAGCTAAAGCCATTCAAATAAAGGAACGATTTAATCCTAGATCTTTTGAGGGAAAATCAAGCCAACCGTTGACAACTTTCAAAAATAAGAGAATTAATCAAGAAAATGAGAAACAACATTAGAGAGGATGAAGAGACAAATGGGAATTCAGGTTCAAAGACCTTTGGTCCCCATATGTCCCTACAAAAATCTCACCACTCCTTTGACCAATCATGCACAAAGCAATGTTAACAAGTGTAGGGCATCAAATATAGGGGTTGAAAATGGGTTGTACCCTGGATGTTAGGTGTTTCTTGAAAGAGTTGCCCAAATTTTTCATGTGTTCGTATCTTGTAGGCTCGATGAGGATTCCTTAAACTTTCCCAACTACACCGATAGGCATTTGCACCCCTCTCCTCTTATCACCTCGAAAGAACTGCTCTTCTTGTGGAGAGCAAAACACGATTTGCAAGCAAAAATTATTTCTTCTATCTCCCCACACTCAAATGGGCAAGAGGGGTCATCAAGCATGGCATGAAACTAAGAAAGCAGCAACAAGATGGAACCACAAGGCTGAAATGGAACAGGGAATGGGGCCTCAAACTACTAGCTTCCCCGTTTTGGATATCCATGCTCACGCGGAACAGAAGCCTTTCCAGCTTAGAAGTTATCTCTGTAATTTCCTATGCATGGGATGATAGGTCTAGGACTGCTCGCTCATGACAAATGATCTATGGTATTTTCTGAACAGCGACCATGTAAAGTCTTCTTCTACCTTCTGTCAATACTAGTTCAGCAGGCATTTTCCCAACCAAGCGAACAAGCAAGAAGCTCCGAGAGTTTAAAGAGGAGTTTCTCACACCTGCATCTCTGGTGGGTTTCACCGACCCTGCAATGCGTAAAAGAGCCAATCCATCAGCCTGCATCTGGCGGGACGATCCGGATGGCCTCCCCGGGACTTGATGGGGAGGCTTTGGACGCGGGCTCCCGACAAGGTCGTTGATTGTCGGAAGCCCCGCACCATCAAAGACCCTGCAGGGGTCTCGACCACCCTTCCGGCGGTGCATTTGCGGTAGGCTGACAGGCCATGTGCTTGTTTGGATGTAGGAGGCTGGTAGGGAGGGGCATGAGTCAGAAGCAATGCCGTGGTGGATTGAGAGGAGGAGGAGGAGGAGGAGGAGCTGTTCTTTCCACGGCATAGCTTCTAACTCATGCCCCTCCCTACGCAGTAGAACCACCTCGAGCTCCAGACTTGTCAGGCCGAAACGATGCTCCTGCGACGGAGACCAGCTTGATCGCACGCAGGCCGCGACGGGATATAAGGCATCGGGGATGGATGTGGGCTGGGATCTTGGGATGGACATCGTCGGTTTAGGTGTTTTCGGAAGGGGGGCGCTAGTTTATAGTGGTTGTTGGCAGTTGCATTGCGTAGGGGGCTTATTAGGGTTGGGGAGTCTAGGGTTATTAGGTGCGGAGGAAGATGCTTATTGCTTTGGGGAACCCAAAGGTTACAAGCTAGGATTTGGGGATCGCCACGATTAGAGCTTAGGATTGGCCTATTTGTTGCCCTAGTCTCTCTCCTCCAACCCATTCATCACTTGCAACTTCCTAAGCATGTCTTCCCATTGGAGAGAGGAAGCCAAGAGTCTCTAGCCACATAGCCAATCACTCACAATTATATTCGACCATCTCATCTCTTGGTCCATGATTTGCATTTTCTCAACATTCGTTTGAGTTCTTCTTTGCAATATTCTTCCTTTCTTTTGCAATCTTTTTTCTTTCTTGTATTGTGTAGTCTATTAAAATAAATTCTCGTGCTTCCACCATCACTCCACCCACTCTTAACAAATCTCTCCCCTTTAGAGCTTATTAACACCACAGATGAGCTCAAGAGAGGCAAGTCCCCAAGTCCTAGTGATCTTCCCGACAATGAATTTTTTTGCGCATTTAAGGAAGTCCCAATCCTCCTACTATTGGTCTACTATTGTTTATATGGAAAGCACCACTCTCTCGTGAGGCTCTCCCTCCAAAAGCATGAATGCAAGGGTTATTGTGTAGTCTATCAAAACAAATTCTCATGCTTCCCCACCATTGCACACACTTCTAACAAATCTCTTCCCTTTAGAGCTTAATGACACCATAAATGACCTACAAAGAGGCAAGTCCCCAAGTCGTCCTGATGATCTTCCTAATGAGTTTTTTTTAGCATTCAAGGAAGTTTTGATCCCCCCAATATTGTTTGTGTGGAAACAATCACTCTCTCATGAGGCTATCTCTCCATAGCGTGAATGCAAGGGTTATTAAACTTATACAAGAGCAAGATAATAGATCTCAACCCAGCAACAACTAGACACCTAATAAAAGGGAGATTCCTCCAAGACTCTAAAATAGCTCTTTGAAAAGGGATGGAATATGTCCAAGAGACAAGGCACAATCTTTTCTTCCTTAAACTAGAGTTTGACAAGGGCTATCATAAGCTAGAATGGGACTTCATCTTCCAATCCTTGTAGGACATGAGATTGAACAAAAATTTTATTTTATGTATCATGGCTCTATTTGAGAATGCATCTTCAAGAGTGGTTGTTAATGGGGCCCTCACCCCTTCTTTCCCCTTAAGAAAATCCATAAGGCAAGGTTGAACATTAGCCCTCTTACTATTTGCAATATAGTTACTAATGCCCTAGGATGGCTAATTAAAGCAAAAATTAGGGAATACAATTCAAAAGGCATTACCCTTTGAAACAGTCAAAAGCAAAAGGTACTTGTTGATGACATGAATGACACTAAACAATGATGAGAAGCCCCTAAATACATTCTAAGACTATACTTCAAACTCTTGTTTGTTGTTAGATTAGTATGAATGGTAACTAGGTTAACAAGTGCAGCTCAGTATAAAGGAGTATGAAGTTCTATATGTAGTTCTTACATGTTTGTTACTGATGGTGTTTAGACATGTGTCGTGTTTCGAAGCGAAGTACGTTTGTAGATAAGTTTTTGCGTTGTTTAAATACATGGAGGATGTTAAAAGGAGAATATGTATCCATACGTAGTTCGAGTTAGTGATCGTGATTTTGAACGTTCACATTTCTTTTGGTATGTTAAATGAGGTTTCTTCTCTTCAAAGAATAATACTTTGTACATCTTGCTGGGTGTCTGTATATGTTATTATACCCTGTCACGGTTGCATTTTTCTTACATGAATGGTGGCCTGCTCAAAATTCCTAGCTTTGTTTATGCTATCAATTGTTGCTTCTATGTTATCCTCGAATGGCTAGAGTGTTTCTATGTCTTTCTTCATTTTCTTGACAAGATTTCTTCAATGTTGTTGGATTCTTTTCTCGATGTTTGTCATCTATCCTATGTACTCCTTTCCATTTTTCTAACATCTTATATTGTAGATGAAGTACTTGCTTTTGTATCTCTGCATTGGCACTTCAGGACTGGCTCGTGGGACTTGGTTTGCGAATGATGCTGGATGATATGGAAGTACTTGAGCTGGTGGCAAGACTTGCAATGGTTGAGGATGGAAGCTTGGCATTGGCAGAAGTTTGGTTTCTTCCTGGTTTACTTCTGTCTGCATTTCCGTGAGATAAGTTGATATTGTTAGTTTTTTTTTTTTAAGTTTGAGAAGAAATCATGTTTAAGAACTTGCCTATTACATAGGTTATGTCGCTGAATGGACCAGAGTTGGAATCATTTTTTTGGGTGTAGATCTCTCTATTCAGTAGGTATGTGACCCGATCGTTATTGCAACATTGTCACAATCATGATTATAATGGCTATTTCTCATGTAATCTTCTAGTGTGTCATTGCCTTCTTTTTTCGTGACTTCTACCAACTGGTTGAGCAAGATGTTAAATCTGTAATGCAACGTCTCAATTGGGTACGTTCTGATCCCATTTGTTATTGTGTTGAGTAGCACTTGGGATGTGCTTGTTTGTAGTGGATTGTCAACCACCGTGTCTTCATACTCAAGTTGGAGTTTGTCAAGTATGTATTTGAGGAATCCTACATGTTAAGTGCATGTGAGTTAGCATTGTTGTTTGTAGTAAAAATTAAGGTTGTTAAGTTTTAGGAGGTTGTGTACCAGTTGCGATCTTGGCATTTGATGCGAGATGCCATTCATTGTTGTCAAGAATTTGAGTGCATGTGGCCATCAGTTTTTGGAGGTCATTGTATGTTGCAAAGCCATTGACATATGTTGATGGCTTTTGCCCATCAAGGTTTTCCACCTCATCCAGAGTCATCTTTGCCTTGATGGGTGTTGTTGTGTATCTATAAAAGAGAAAATGAGAAAAACACATTTATTTATTAATAAATCTATTAATTGGAGATGAGAATTTAGAGAACACATTGGTCTATTAACAAATAATATTTGAAAGAAGGTATAGAAGTTTGATTGATTACTTGCTACAAGAAGTGTATGAGATTGTTGTGTGATAGAATCTGTTGTGTTTAATCTTTTTTTTTTGAACTGTGTTGTTTCTTCACTTGAGTCATGGTATCAAGAAAGGTACCGAAGCAAAGGCAAATGGGTCTAGAAGGCCGACAATACGCAAATTTATTCTTTGGGTTATGTAGGAGAGCATTACGTACACTAGTCGTGGTGCATAAACACTTCTCATGTGTAGAACTGTTTTTTAGTTCATGGTGGCTCCCTGTGATTTGTGACCAGTGATTGCCTATGCAAGGGTCAATGAAAACTTAGATTTATGGTACCACTTGCTATTCAGTGCCTTGCGTTGGTGCTTGTTGCACCACAAAGTGAGTTGTTGGCTTGTTGAAAGGATCGTGACTTGGATTTTTGATATCACTTTTTCATTTGTTGTGTCGATACAGTTGATCTTACACATCACACCATTTGATGCACCTATATTCTTAGTTATCATTGCACTTGTCCCAACTACTATCTCATGGAATTTCTTATCATGTAGCCAGGTCTACAATGCTGGCTTGTTGTTTGCATTCATTTGAACATTGATGGTCTGGATTTGTTCAGTTGTGTAGTATTTGTGTAGAATCTACTTGTTGTACTTCTGAACATCTTCCTTGTGTGTGCATATGAATATTATTTTTTGGTTGAAAAAATCGAGGATGTCCTTCTCGTCGATCATGCACTGATGTAAGCATTCATGTATCTCTCACTTTGATGGACAACGATGCCTGATCACTTATAGGAACTATAAGAATGACAAGTTGCATGTGTGCCGAACTGAGGTTTGGAGAGTATGTTGCTTTCCATGTGCCCAGTACGAGGAGGAGGTGATGTGATATTGTTCACAAAACTCGGTTTGATGGTTGCAAATAGATGGTAACTATGCAAGATCACCAAATAGTAGCATGAGCTTCTTGATGAATGGATTGAACAACGAGTCTTGGTAGACCCTCACTATTTGACACACTATTATATTGAATGTTGTCTTGAGGTTGTAACTATAGTAACGTATGAGAAAGCTTTTTCCACTGCCTGGTGTGTCATTGACGATGTGTAGGTCATATGTCGTATCAATGAGGTGCTTATAGACAACTTGTTGTTCTATTTGTTAGAGTACTTTCATGAATTGTTCAAAACTCTTTCGTGAGCTATAACATCTTTATTCATATTGGTGTGATGACACTTTTGTAGTCATAAGCTATTGGAGGTATTGTGAATGTTGTTGGGTTGTCTTTGATGAAATGGATCTTTTGAACGATCATGTTTATTAGTCGGTGGGTTCGGTTCAAGGCGAGCAAGTTTCTTTGCGTGTAGTTCGTGATGAACATTTCAAGGTCTTCCTCGTATGACACAAGACCACGGAGTTGGCTTTCAATAATGTAGTATGATTGTCATGTGTTCTCAGCGCTTATTAGTTCTCTCTCTGACCTGAAGGTTTTTTGTTGTAGTAATGTGTTGAAGAAGAAACCTTTAGTTTGGTGGCCTTGGTGAAAATCGATGAAATGTACCAGTCTCATACTCCTACACAGTATTGCCATAAGCATCGTAGAGAGTGGATTTGTGATCAGATGCAGTGGTGGTTTTGGTGATGTTGTAGTTTTTGTCCTACAATCCAAGTCTATTGGCATCTTCTATCTGGATGTTTATCTTCTCGATTGGCTCCGCCTTCATTGCATACTTGAGCAAGTAGTAAGAGATGGAAGAGTTTGTTACTCATTGAATATTCATGTGCACTCCCCATATGAGCAATAACATTGGGTGATAAGGCACAACATTTCGGTGCTCATCTCCAAGACAGTAGTAGATGTATCTTTGAGTTTTAGGGTCTATTGTTGGTTCCGGATCATCGCATGAGGCATATCAAAATCCGTACTGGCATTTATGGTGGTCCTTACTTTTGCTTATGTAGCAGGCATGAGGACACGTATGAATTTGCTTTGCCATGATGAGGGCTCTTAGTTTCTTGTCAAACTGCATCAATCATCCTTGGATGGAATGTATGCACATATCTCATTAGTCGTATTTGCAACATCTACCTCATGTAACCAGAGGATTATGTGTGTATGTAAGGAGCCCCTATGTCGGATCTCATACCTAATGACATGGTGCTAGATGCACCCTCCTACATGCAAGCATGTTAGCCAAGGATGTATTGGTTGAAGAAAGTATCTCAATGCCTTCGAAAGTTCGTTATGCTTTCATTTTTTCCATATGTTCAAAAGATCGTTTTCTTTCATTTTTGTTTCACCACTATTTAACTATTAACTAACATAAGTCTATCTACTAATCTTGCAACTATTAATTACATACTAACTAGTACAAATAGTATTGATATTAAAAAAGTGTATCTAATTTACTAATTACAGTAAAACTATTAAAATGATTAGTAAGTCATCTAATTAAGTACTATTAATATTACTTATTAATTTAATTACCAATATTGGAACTACTAATTAACTATTAGCTAGTAGAAATACTACTAATAGTACATACGCCTATCTAATTAACTATTACTAATACTACAGAAGTCGAACTAGCAGTCCCTTAGCACCTTGCTAACATCCAAGCAATTCGCTAGCTTTGCCTTCAAATACTATTGATATCACAAAAGTGTAACTAAATAACTAATTATACTACAACTATTAATATTACTAATAAGTCTAACTAATTAAGTACTACTAACATTACTAATAAGTCTAAATACTAATATTGCACCTACTAATTAACTATTAACTAGTACAAATACTACTAATATTACATAAGTCTATCTAAGTAACTATTGCTAATACTACATAAGTCGAACTCGCAGTCTGTCAACACCTTGCTAGCACCCAAGCAATTTGCTAGCTTCGCCTTACTTTGCGTTAACTTGTATTTTGCAAGCCCTACATTGCACCTTAGCTTGCCCAAGTCATTATTCCACTACTCTGACTTTGCATGTGCAAGTATTGAATCCGTCCAACTCTGCCTGGCAATGGTGCTGAACCTAGTTGACAGCTTTGATGTGGTGATAATAAGTT
The DNA here is from genome assembly GCF_053477565.2 of Lygodium microphyllum. Taxonomy (NCBI): domain Eukaryota; kingdom Viridiplantae; phylum Streptophyta; class Polypodiopsida; order Schizaeales; family Lygodiaceae; genus Lygodium; species Lygodium microphyllum. The sequence continues at coordinate 24,401,229 of NC_141160.1, read as the reverse complement.
GTAGCTATGGTGAGTCTATCATGGCATGTTAGCTATTAACAATAGTGCTAAGAGTTTGCTTTGCTAGGGCTCAACATGGCCAGGTCATTACCATTTGCAATGACAAATTGCGATTCCTTACAATCAATTAATCGATTCTAAAACTTGGCACTTACTTTCTAATAGTAATACTATTAATAAGTCTAGCTAATTAACTAACACTAGTAATAGTACTTAATTTAGTATTAACTAATATATTTACTAAGTATAATAATATAATCTAATAGTTAGAACTAATGGTTTTAACTAAGTTGACAAAATATAGTGTAAACATTAAAACTAGTCATTTGAACTGTGACAAAACAAAGTATTCTAAGGAAAGACAAAAACTAAATAAATAATCATGTTGACTAATTATAAAAAACTAATCATGTTGACTAATTATAGCAAACTAATATTGACAAAACTAATTATTCTAAGGACAGATGAAGACTAAATAATGATGTTGACCAATTATAATAAACTAAAAAGACAGACAAAATTGTTTAAACTAATCCTAAAAAGAACGAATGACGAAGATTTGAATCTAACCTTTTGTCTTGCAAACATGATGACCGAGGAATTGTTGTATGCGTCTCCACACACTTGTGTATGAATTTCCTCTCTCCTCAAATAAGAGACTAATATGCTAATGAAGAGAATGGCCCATACTACTTAACTCTCCCTCCTTCATATAGGCTCAAGGCTTCCCAACATTCAAAGCTTTCCTTTAAGCTTTTTAAAGCTTTTATAATTTACGAACTTAAAATGTCTTAAAGCTTTCAAATGTTTAAGCTTTTCTTAAAAAGCTTTTCCTCAGTTTTGGGTGTACACTTATTTTTTCCTTCTTTAATCCAAAACAATAACAAAAAAGATAATTACAAAACGTCACATAGCTACACTTATAAAAAGATATGCATCAAGAGTATCATCAAACAACCCACTTTCCGTTCCTTCCCCCCTCCCCCTCTCCCACTACCACCCCCCCCCCCCCCCCCCCCCCCGCCCCCCCCAAAAAAAAAAAAAAAGGTTGATGGAAAAGAGCCATAGTATCATACAATATGGGGAAATGTTCAAACTTTTAAAATTCCTATGGGATTTATGGCCACCCAAAACCGAAGGTGGCAATGGCTGGCAACCTAAGGAGCTTGAAAGCCAATGCAAGTATTTCCTATGGGGGAAAGATGAGTGTACTAAGAAACACAAAAAAAAAAGGTAGCATGGTATGTATGTACCCTACCCAATGGTAAAGGAGGTTCAGGCATCCAAGAGTTGCAAACCATGGTTGATAGGCTAGCAACAAAGTGGGTGGCCAATCGACCCCCTAAAGATTTGGGCTTCATTTTGTGCAAGTTGTGCCACTGGACTAGAGGCTACACAAGATGCTGATATGTGCTGATAAAATACCAGTCGTAAGCACGAGATTGACTATTTGGCACCGAACTCCCGTGATGCAGTGATTCTAAGACTTTGGGTGGAGCAATGCTAGCTAAAGATAACCTAAGCCTCCCTTGTGAGATCCTCCAGCATACAAGCTCGAGATGATCAAGATGTCCGAAGCCCTCATCGAAACCACACCGTCAAGTCGTCCTCGGAAATGCTCTTGCTGCTGTTGTCGCGGTGTAGTAGCTGACATGCCATGTGTTTGGATGTAGGAGGCTGGTAGGGAGGGGTATTAGGTGGAAGCAATGCCATGAAAGAAGAGCTCCTCCTCCTCCTCCTCCTCCTCTTCTCAAACCACCACGGCATTGCCCCTCCCTCTGAATGTTATCGGAGATTGCCTTACCAGCCGTTGGAGCCATGGGTACATGAGAGGTGAATCTGTGACAAGTTGCTAATGGGAAGAATACGCTGATGTGGAGTAAAACCTATGGTTACCGGGGACTGCCTTTCGACTGCTTGCTTGACAAGCTTGACATGTTGCGTTAGGCAACGATTCACTGTTCCGTTTGCTTTCCCCAAAGCCAGCGTCCTTGCCACGAGAACGTCGCACTCCGCCCTTTGAGTTCTTAGACTTTTTTCGTGGTGATGGCCCCAAATCGTAGTTGGGTGGGCTGAACCTATCAACTGATGATATGACAACCCTCTCCAAGGCCTAGAGAAGGCTCCACTTCGGCTGTTTGTAGCCGACTTGCACACAATGAGAGAGAGAGAGAGAGAGAGAGGCAAGGAGAGAGTCAAGAGCTTCCATAATTGAATTTCATGTTGTGCTATTGCTCTAGTTTCTACTACAAGATTTGGTTGACAAGGGAGCCTACTAACCTCATTTGACTGTTGCTTAGGGGTCGTGACCCATCACCTACTCCCCATCCTAATGTCTCATGAATCTTGGAAGTCCTCACTGCAGATGCTGCCCACTTTGATATCTTGGTGCCCTTTTCTCTTTCTCAAAATTTCCATCATAGTTGATAGCTCTTAGTAATGAGGATGTAGCAACTCTATTGAGTAATTAACATGGCTAGCAATGATAACAGAACAACCACTTGGGCAAAGATATGCAGGTAGCAACCACCATTCAGTAGCAATGTTGCAGTAGCCTACTTGATATTGTTGGCATCTTTGGCATTGAAGTCACTCGAGAGGTTTGCTAGATGTCTCCCTTCACCTCTAGAATCCCTTTGGCACCTAATGCCTTGAGCCTTGCTCAAAGAGAGAGACAATAGGGAATCTATGGGTGGGAAAGTTCAAGTCTGTGTTTGCAATGTGTAGGCAGTAGGAGCCCGATAAAAAAACACTCCCCCATTTTATTCAACTACCTTGAGCTACCTTGAATGAACACATCATGCCCTTTGTGTGTGTGTGTGTGTGTGTGTGTGTGTGTGTGTGTGTGTGTGAGAGAGAGAGAGAGAGAGAGAGAGAGAGAGAGAGAGAGAGAGAGAGAGAGAGAGAGAGAGCTTTGAATGTGGACTCTATTCACCGAAGAGAGAAAGAGAGCTTTGAATGTTTCATCGAAGAGAGAACTGATCCACTTGTTCAAAATAGAAAAGGCTTTAAAATAATAATAAAGAAAAAAGAGGTTTGGGAGCATCATATACTTGCCATGTAGATTTGGTGTGTGAGGCTTAGGAAATCTTTCAATTATAATGTAGTATCAATGTAGTATACATATACATAGCAAGTTTTGCTGGTTGTATGTGCATTGCACAATTTTTTACATGCAAAGCTCGTGAGGCTTTGTCTACCACACAGCCACTTCCCTTTGCTCACAAAAGAAAAAATTGTGTGCTTCACATATAAATCACAAGGCGCCCACTATGAGAAATGTTAGGAATATATGTCTGTCCACATGCAAAAATGCATGCAATTGTGAGATGTTGAATGTGCAAAGTCTGTGTGTGTGTGTGTGGGCATTATAACACTATTTGTGAACCTCTATTTATGGATGTTAAAATTACAAAGTAATGATTTTGATGTAAGCAACACACACACACACACACACACACAATCATGATGAGTACTTTCATCTTAAATATACACTCACAACCTACCATATAAGCCCAAGTGGGTTAACATATATGTAATCAACATGGGCTATACAAAGAGTAGAATATCTTATTCAAGAGAGAAGGTAATACACCCTTCTTTGTGCTCCTTTTAGCGCTCTTCCATCACACATTTATTTATTTATGTGCATATGAACTCTCAATTTTGACCTCTATATCCAATTCTATTTTCTCATATGCACCCAACTTTTGGGCATATATTATGTGCTTATACTCTATTTAAATATGGAGCCTTAACTGCATCCTCAAGGCTTTGAAAAGCCTCCCAAAATGAATTATATAACTTTTTATTTGTGATGCACTATTCATTTTGAATATAGATAAAGTAATTACATCTCAAATGTTGTAAGCACAAGCCAAAACCTCACTAAGCTTCTTGTACACAACCTTGTACGCGTTGGCTCTATATTTCTTGAACATGATTTCCATATCATCCCTAAGGGTGGAAGTAGAGTCCTAAAAGTTTGTGCTAGTATAAACAAAACCAAGGGCAACCCAAACATAGGACATATTTGTTTGTCATTTGGGATCTCTTAAAACTAATGTTTCATTTTATCCATTTGAAACTTCACCATGTAATGACAATGGTCACACAAGAATAGATGATATATGATTGATGAGATTGTTGAGCATGTGAGCTTGCAAGAGAAGGTGATTAAGAGCCACAAGTTTTAGCAATTGAATCTCTTCTTTTGTAGTTAAGAATTGCATGGCCGTGGTTTCCTTTTCTCTCTGCATCTCGGGCTTTGGCATACGATCATGTCTTCCATGGAGATAGAGACTACAAAAGAGGCTTTCTCTTTCACTTGCATGCAAATTGCAAAAGAATGAAGCTTTCCTTGACTCTATTAGGTAGCTAGCTGAGCCTATTGGTGTGAAGCTTTCCAATTCAAAGGTGCCTTTCTCATTAGATCTTTTTTTTTTCTAATTCCTATTTTAGGGGGTGCATGTCTCATATTGAATGGAGACTAAAGAGTGACCAGAATGAAAGAAATCGCTTGGACAATGCGAATGATCTACTGGCCAAACTTCTTAATGGGGAAAGCTTCACTAACATGCCAATTGTAAAAAGTGCAATCTTGGATCTTTTTGCCAAGTCGCTTTTCTTTGCTCTTTATGATTGCTTCTTGGAGGTTTGTGAGGCATCAATGTCAACACAAATCAACAAAATTACATAGGAGTCTATAAGAGTGGGGACCTTGTACATAATGGAAGGCATACTTGATTCCATATAGAGTCATATAATGGAAGTAAAGCTTTTTTATAAAAGTTCGGATTGGTCAATTTGCAAAAACAATCTACACAGTCCAAAATTTACGAGCTATGCCTCATTAGTATGAAACTATTTGTATGTTGAACTTCATGATTTCTTAAACATGACTCAGATGATATCAAAAGGTGGAAATAGAGTTCATTGTTTCACAAAATCTTCTCTTGCCAAAAACTATTCTCTTTTTGTGTTACCATATGAACTCCATAACTATTGCTCTTATGAAATAGGCTGCCTTTAAGGTTTTTCATCAAACCTACCCTAATCCCCAAAAGGCCCACTTCAAGAGAAAGCAAGTTATAAGGATTAGCTTCTTCTAACCACCTCTTTAATCCAAAGTGGTTGCATTTTAACACAATCCCAAAATAGATGTACTTTAGTTTACTCCAAAGTGTGAAGATATGCTAGGGTTTTCCTCTAAGGAAACACAAAAAGTACAATTGTTTGAAACACAATGACTCAAATAGTGACATATAAGACTCAATCTTGAATGCAAAATGCAAAATATAAAAACACAAATACAAAAGAAAGAGAAGTCCAAAGTGAATGAATCAATGATGTAAATGAATGAGAGAATGTATAGAATGCTCAAAAGTAGAGATGTCCAATAGTCATGTAGTATCCACTGAAGATGGATCCCAAGTGCAACAACCACCGATCAATGTAAAGGCTAATGAAGAAAAGTACTGAAAACATAAAAATGACCCGATATAAATGATGGAAGTTGGTCAACGATAGCAATGGGAGATTGGATGACAACTATAGCCCACATAGTAGCAATCACTAGAGTTGGACCACTAGTGGAAGAGGGTAGATGGTTGAAACTTGCAAGACAAGGATGGGGCTAAATATGGGTAACTTGTCTATTTATTGACCTAAAAGATCCTCCCAAATCAAGATTTTGCAAGTAGAACACAGGAACTCCCTAGAATGCTCCTCATTTGATGAAACTTTTGGTAATTTATTGTTTTGGTGCTATTTAAAGAGCTAATTAATGGATAATGAAAATTTTGCTCAACATTAAGGAGGGAAAAGTTGAGAGTATTTAAAAAAAAAGGTTGATCAAGCAATCATATCCTCTAATGAAAAAGAGAGATTCATCAATAACTTACAACAATTTGCCAAATGAAGAATCACTCCTTCACTATTTGGAATTAATGGGAGGGTACTTCCCTCTATCCCTAAAAGTAATAACACTTCCAAAAGAAGATTTTCAAAATTAGGGCAGACTCCCCCAGCTCAAAGAAAAAATTAACAAAAGCATTTAATTATTAACTTGCTACATATTCTCTCTTACAATACCAAGGGGGCTTTCAAACCCTAATAAAGCCAAGGTAATTAATAATTAGATGCAACACAATAGCCTATCACTTAACCTTCGTTGTTTACAAGAGAATAAAGCTACAGGTAAGGCATTGGAAAGAAACTTCAAGAGTGTCCAAGCTAAGTATGAATGACATTATTCTAAGCTTTTGAGTTGCGAGTGGTTGGACCTCTATAGAGGTTCACCCAAGATTTCTAAGTATAGTCAAATAGGCACTTAAAGATAGTAATAATCCATAATCAATGGCATGTTATTTTCTTCAAAGGTGAAGAAGAAATTGAGTTATTTTACTTGGAAGGTCATCATCAAGCTCATCAAGACTGACATCTACCATCGCTAGCAACATGAGCTATAGATGAGTGCTTGTAAGCACTAAGGCACATTGCTCAATCAGTATTGCTACTAGTACATACAAAATCTGAATGTTTTCATCAGAAAATTAAAACAATTGAGTACTTTACTTCATGTTGTAAGGCTATGTGTACAATTATAAACACATAGACCATCATACCCCAAACTTGTATTGCGTATCTTGTGCGACTTTTTTCAAGTACACTGGTAAATGAAATTAGAGGGATGAGTGTCATTGTACTCTCCTCGAAATCATAAGCAACAAGCATTGAAATCATAGACCATCCTTGTCCAACAAAAGGTTCATCCACTAAGCCATACCACAAGGAGGAGCCTGAAGTCCACATCATTGAAGCCTAAAAAGACCATTAAACCTCAAAAGAAGATTGCACATAAGAAAAGACCACCCAAGTCATATTTTGAAATATTACATATGTATTATTTTCAGCCTTCCTCCTCATTACAACTTTGATATCAATTGTTTGATTTGCTTCCGCATTCAGAGGCAAGGTTGTAAGGGACTAGACACTGCCCTTGTTCTAACAAGTGGTAAGACCTTTCCAATGGCCACAACATATGCTGATGTTTGTCCTCAAATTCAAAAATTTAATGGAAAAGATTTCCATCCTTGGCAAGTTTTGATCAAATACAAAATGATGGAAAGAGGATATTGGCCCTTCATAAAAGGGACCAAAGTAATTGACCCATCTAATCCCCTTGATGTAGAAGATGATGAACAGGCTCAGTCCATCATCATGCTTCATTTAGACGAATCCTTAATTCATCACATTAACCAGCTCTCAACTGCAAAAGAAAAATGGGATGAGCTCAAACAGCTCTGCGGTGCTACAGGGAAGAACTCCTAAATATTTCTCAAGATTGAGTTTTTTAGCTTGGAATACAAAGAGGGAGAAGATCTAAGCAAGTTCATTTCACATATGAAGGGGCTTATGGCATAGCTTGCCTCCATTTAATCACCTATCCATGATGAAGATGCCATTGCCATCCTGCTAAAGTCTGTGATGAAGGTTTCTCCAACCCTTATGGCTACCCTAACTAATATCTCAAACCCAACTTCAGCAAGTACCATCCAGTCATGCCTGGATGAATAGAAGAGAAACCACACTAAAGGGTCTTTAGCATTTACTTCCCATGAGCAAGTGTTAGTTCATACAACTTCTACTAAGTGCTTCTTCTGTCACAAAAAGGGGCATATTATGAGCAACTGCTGGAAGAAACATCCTGACAAAACGAAGTGCAATAAATGCAAAAAGATCGGGCATATCGCCAATAAGTGTCCCGGTGTTCCAGAAGTACCTAAGGAATGAGAGGTCAACTTTGCCTCCCAAACCACAAGTGACGGACTCTTTTGAGTCTTGTAACACTCTCTACCTATAACCTTTTATTGTAGCCTGATTTATAAAGGCATCTCATTGAGAATTAAGGGGAGGCATCCTATTATGTGTTCAGATTCAAAGAGGCAGATAGATGACAGACAAAGTGAAGCAACAAGCTTCCTCTCTAACACTCTATTATTCATACCACACTCAATAGTGAAAGATACAACCTACGGTCATAAGACCATTCACACCAAAGGCACCGACTTATTTAATGTATCTAACTACTATGGCTAGACTAGTTGTGTCCAGCTCATGTCGGTCAACACACACTAAATGAGCTTGATATTCTAACACTCCCCCTCAAGCTCAAGACAGCATATGTACTCCAAGTAGCTGTCTAAAACCACAGAACTTATCTTTACCCAGAGACTTGGTAAAGATATCTGCTACCTGCTCATCAGTCCTCACATGCATAAGATCAACCTTTCCTGCAAGGACCATCTCACGAATAAAGTGGTAGTGTACCTCTATGTGTTTTGTCCTGGCATGGTAAACTGGATTCATGGCCAGGAGTACACTACTCAGATTATCACATAACAGTTTCACTGGAGCATCAACCTGAATATCCAAGTCAGCCATAAGCTTGAGCAGCCAAGCAATCTCACATGCTGCCAATGCAGCCCCCCTGTACTCTGCCTCAGTACTAGATAAAGCAACCGTAGGCTGCTTCTTGCTGCTCCAACTGATCATGCCGCTACCAAAGCCAAAGGCATAGCCACTCGTAGATCGTCTGTCAGTTGAGCATCCTGCCCAATCTGCATCTGTGTATCCAATCAGTATCAAGGGCTTATCTCTGACATAGAACAGCCCATAGTCTACAGTGGACTTAACATACCTCATGATGCGTCTAACTGCATCCAAGTGCGGCTTTCTCGGCTTTTGCATAAACTGGCTTATCAGCCCTACTGCATAGCTCAAGTCAGGCCTAGTGATGGTCAAGTAAATCAGATTGCCGACCATCTACCTGTACATAGTCACATCTTCTACTTCAGCCCCAGTGTTCATGTCTAGCTTTACATTCTGGTCCAGAGGTGTATCCAGTGGTTTGCATTCAGCCATGCCATACTTCTTAAGCATTTCCATGGCATAGTGCTTCTGCATCAGCCATAAGCCATTTTCAGCTGGTACGACCTCAATACCCAAGAAATACTTCAGATCTCCCAGATCTTTCATGTCAAATTCAGATTTCAGCATCTTCATAGCATGCTGAATTCCCATGTCATCATTTCCAGTGATTATCAGGTCATCAACATATATGACCAGCACTACCAAGCCACTGTCAGTCTTCTTTGTAAACAGGCTGTGATCAGCCCTGCCAACAACAAATCCAAGACTCTGCAAGTAACTGCTGATCCTAGCATGCCAGGCTCTCGGAGCCTGCTTCAGCCCATACAGTGCCTTTTTCAGCCTGCACACATAATGCTGAAAATCAGGGTGCTCATACCCTTCCGGCTGAACCATGTATACATCCTCTATTAAATCACCATTGAGGAATGCATTCTTAACATCCATCTGCTGCAATTTCCAGCCTTTTGCAGCAGCCAAGGCAATAATAGTTCGTATGGTTGCCATTTTTGCAACCGGGCTGAATGTTTCATCATAATCCAAGCCATACTGCTGAGCATATCCTTTAGCGACCAGCCTTGCTTTGTACCTTTCTACACTGCCATCAGACTTACATTTGATTTTATAAACCCATTTGCAGCCAACAGGCCTTTTCCCTTCAGGAAGTGGTACCAAATCCCAAGTCTGATTTTCAGCCAAGGCTTTCATCTCTTCGTCCATAGCCATGTACCAGTTTTCATCCTTTGCTGCTTCAGCATAAGTACCTGGTTCTTTGATCTCCATCACTTTTGTCATGTATGCATAATGCTTTGCAGAATAACCAGAGTACGTCAACCTGTCAACAGGGTATCTGACCCTCTGCGATCGTCTAGGCTGTGGTGCACTACTCGATTCACCTCTCTCATGAGGCGGAATGTACCTGTTCTGCCTCGTGCCAGGCGTATAGACAGTCGGAATACCAAGTTCGCTGTCTAAAGTATCACTAGACTCATAGCCCGAAGTCATTCTGCCAGGTGTCATCATACCATCCTCACTAACTTTCTCTTTTCCTTTGCTGTCCAAGACATCATGTCTCCCCCTCACGGACATACCCGTGTCAGTGGACGGTGAGCTCCTCAATCTCCCTGTCCATGGGGATACTGTCTGACTGATAGGTCCTGTCATAGCAGTGCTCTGCTGCATATCAACTGTAGAGACATGAGTGGAAAGCAGATCGGATGGCACTGCAACTGGTGAGACATACCAAGAGCCCAGCTCATCAAAGATGACATCCCTGCTTACCAAAGTCTCCCTGGTAGAGGGATCATAACATTTGTATGCCTTCTTCTCCTGCGAGTATCCAATGAACACACTCTTATGCGCTTTGGGATCCAGCTTTTTCCTCTTCTCATCTGGAATGTGCACATAAGCAAGACAGCCAAAGACCTTCATGTGTCTTACATCCGGCTTATAGCCATAGAGCCTCTCAAACGGTGTCATGTCATGAATGCCTGCAGTGGGAGTCCTGTTCAGAATATATGCGGCTGTCACAACAGCCTCTGCCCAATAGTAAAGCGGCATATGCTTCTCATTCATCATGGCCCTGGCAGCTTCCATTAGAACCCTGTTCTTCCTTTCAGCTACTCCGTTTTGCTGCGGAGTGTAGCTGCAGGTTAGCTGCCTACGAATGCCATTTTCAGCCAAAAAATCAGCAAATTCATTGGAGACATACTCCCCACCGCTATCAGATCTCAAGCAAGAGATGTAACACTCAAATTCCTTCTCAACCTGTGCCTTAAATTTCTGAAAAACAGCAAAGACCTCATCTTTTGTTTTCAATATGTAAAGCCAGGTATATCGACTGTAGTCATCAATGAAGGATACATAGTATCTGGAACCCCCCATAGATGCATTATGAGCTGGTCCCCAAACATCAGAGTGCACTAACTGCAGTGGTCGTGTACTCTGTCTTACATGCCTGACAAACGGCAATCGTGACTGCTTACCAAACTGGCAAGCCTCGCAGACATGACCAATATCTGAATATTGGAATCTAGGTAGCCCTATTACCAGCTGCTTCTTCTGCATGGTCTGCAGCCTCTGCAAATTGACATGCCCCACTCTCTTGTGCCAAATCTCTAAGTCCCTGATAGTGCCAGAACCCTGAGCAAACATAGCGGAATTCAGCTCTGGCAGTGTAGCATCAAGAGTGAACATTCTTCCATTTCTGTGGCCTTTCGCGATCAACTTGCATCCATTGCCAAACTCTTCAATAAAGCAGCCATGCTTATTGAAGCGAACCTGCAAGTTCTGCTCTGTCATTTGGTCCACAGACAATAGGTTCTTCGTAATCGAAGGAACATGCAAAACATCATGAAGATTCTTCTTCCTGCCATCATGTACAACCAGAGGCACTTTGCCTTTATGCTCAATGCTATGTTGCGTGTCATCACCTGTGCATACATAGCCATGCTTTTCAGCCACCATGTCCGTGAACCAATCACCATGAGGGGTCATGTGATTCGACGCCCCCGAGTCAATGTACCACACTACATCATCAGATGATTTTTCAGCAGCCTTATCTTTGACATATTGCATGGCAAACAGTCTATCACCAGAGTCATCTGCCTGACTGGACGTAGCATAATGTCCATGCTGCTTGCCCTTCTGATTTCCCTGCTTCTTCCAGCAATCCTTTGCAATATGCCCATACTTTCCGCAGTAGTGACAATCCTTGTCCTTATTTGGATTGTCTGACTGACGCTGCTGCTGCCATGAGCCTCTGCCACGGGAGTTCGATCTCCCCCTGCCTCGAAAGTTGCCACTACCTCTTGCATTTGATGACTGCTGATTGCTATTACTATAGGATGCATTCTGCTGGCCTCCTCTACCAGATCCATAGCCTCTACCACGGCTACCACGACCACGCTGATTCGAATAAAAAACTGCATCCTTATTCTTAGAGCTGCTTGACCCTGTAGCTAAGCCAAGCTTCACCTCTTCATGAATCAATAATGCAACCAGCTCATTAAAATCAGGCATCTCAGCCCGCACAGATACTGAAGTGTCAAAAGACTTATACTCCGGACCCAAGCCATTTAAGGTCACTGCAACCATATCCTCATCTTCTACCTGTGAGCCAACAGATGCGAGCTGATCTGCTAAGGTTTTAATCTTCGTGACATAGTCCTGTATGGATCTGTTCCTCCTCTCTATGTTGTTGAATTTTTGCTTCAGTTGTATCTTCCTGGCACTCGTAGTTGTGCCATAGTACTTGACCAATATGTTCCATGCATCTGCTGGGGATTTACAGTTCATGATCTGCATCACCATAGCATCCGAGATACATAATGACAGCCAATGTAAAACTCTGCGAGCTCTTTCCGTCCAAGCTCGATGCGCTCGTCTTTGATCAGCTGTAGGATTCCTATCTGGAACTTCAGGTTCAGCCTCAACACCTATCACTAAGTCCCAGTATCCTTTGCCTATCAGAAAGTTCTCCATGCGGAACTTCCATATTGCATAATTGTTGCTATCAAGCTTTTCTCCCACAATCTGGGTTACATTATCAGTTCTATCAGCATTTGCCATGTTGCAGACCTTGCCTGACTACCTGCAAACCAAGATTTTCTTAACAGTTCAACTTCAGCCCGGAACTGTTTATGACAGCTTTCTGCAATTAATTGCAGTAAAAAACCAGGGTATTTCAGCCCACTAACAGTCCAAAACAGCTCACACCAAGTGGCTTAACCTGTGAGTAAAGCAGTCAATGCAAATACTATGTATTCACTTCGGTTTGAACTCCTGCAACCTCACTGCCAGGGTACATATATGCAGTCTGAAAACTGTAATTCTGTGAGTGACCAGCAGTGATTTCAAGCTCAAAACTGAGTAGTATACATGGCATACATATCCCAAACCTTCATAGACATTTGGTAGTACATGTAGCAAACTGAGCATAACCAATGGGGCACAAATCAGTGCATAGATAGCAAGTATAAGTATCAAGCCTTCTGCTTACAAATTGCAGTTAGCAACTTCTCAGTAAACCACAGTCAAACCAGCTCCAAAAACAGCCTCAAATCATGTTAGACATTCACTTTGAAGTTTTAGGTTCAATACATGAGCATTCGCGTAACTATAGGCATCCTGTCTTCATGAATCCAATTTATATATATTGCATTTACTGCTTGCAACCACTGAGACAATGTCACTGCAGTAATCACCAGCCTTAGACTTCAACTTCCATGATCCCTTGATGCTCAACCCAATCCATAAACCTCCAGCATACATATCCCATGTCATACATATGGTAGATCCCAGCCAAGTGTCAAGTAATGCTTCAGTGAAAGCTAATGCTTGCTGCCCACTGTTCTGAGACAGGTTTCCAGCCTGTTTACACTTCCAAATCTGAGTATTTTCTTCAAGAAACTTCAGCTCAAAGTCCTGAGAACTGATACTTATGTCTTCTAGAATGCTCCTAGGCTCTAGTGAGGTCCATAAAGCATGTCAGAGAGCTTCAAGGCTCTTCCAAAGTATTGCATATGTTGTATATACACTGTATACAGCAGTTCAGCCTTCTGTTCCAGGTCTGTGTACTCTGATTTTAGCTCATAAGAGAACTCCAACACAAGCAATGACTTCTTGTAACCCTGAACTACCTTCCAATGTCTGCTCACTAGCATTTGATGACCTCTTGTACAGTGCTCATGTCAATTTTGCTTCAGCAGAAGCCATGCCTTCAACAGGCGCAAACACGCAGGCTGGGCAGATCTGTGCTGCTGCACATCTTGCTCATTACTATGATAATGATGCACTCACTGGTGCTCAATCAGTCCTTGGAAGACTCCTCAGCAAGCCACAACCCTGCTTCAAGCCATGAGACTCCAATGCTTCACAGTACATACCTCTAGTGTGACCTTTGATGGAAATGACAGTCAGTCCTCTTCTTTTTTCCAGCTCTTCAGTTCACTCTTCAAGTCTTCTTATTGAGAGCATTCCACCAGTGAGCCCATTCATGGCTCTGATACCATGTTCAGATTCAAAGAGGCAGATAGATGACAGACAGAGTGAAGCAACAAGCTTCCTCTCTAACACTCTATTATTCATACCACACTCAATAGTGAAAGATACAACCTACGGTCATAAGACCATTCACACCAAAGGCACCGACTTATTTAATGTATCTAACTACTATGGCTAGACTAGCTGTGTCCAGCTCATGTCGGTCAACACACACTAAATGAGCTTGATATTCTAACATTATGTTTGTATCCAATGACACCTAGCATTGAGGGGGGTATTGAAAGATAAGCATAGGAACTCTCCCTACATTAGAGAGGATAAGGGTAGCTAAATGTAAAAGGGCTGGAGCATAGGGGAAACCCTAACCCTAACTCCTCCAGTGGCTATATAAACAGCCTAAAGTACACACTCAAGTAAACGAGAGTGTACTAGTTGTACTTTGAACAACTAACTAAACAAGATCTTGTCTTGTACTTGAGCTCTCCCTCTCCCTCTTGTGCACACTCTCTCAAGCCTTCAACTCTAATTTGTAACAAAAAATCTCTCAAATGGTTAAGAATTTGAGATAGATGCTAAAGACAAAATTATTCCTTGCCAAATTCTGGAGCCTTTGATGTGAACATAATTTCCATTTGAGCAACTTTCAAAAAATAGTAACCTCCTAAATTTTAAGAGTTACCAAATTTAGCTTTTGAAGAGCTTCATTATATAGGTTCACCAGTTCATGGTTTGTTTCTTTGATCATGAGCATCTGGTTTCACTTTTTGAAACTACTCATTCTATTTGAGTGTAAAAGTCTTAGTCATTAGAGCTTTCTAATCAATCAGACCGCCTGACTAAAACTTCTAGTCATATTTTGAAACACTTAAATAATGTAAATTGCCTTTCAAATTATATAAGCATCAAAGTAATTTGGAATCATTGAGCCAATATGTCTTGGTAATAATTGATATACAAAAGGTTTGTTACACATAACATGAATGCAAGGGATATTGTTTAGTCTGTCACAACAAATTCTCATGCTTCCACCATTACACCCACTTCTAAGAAATCTCTTCTCTCTAGAGATTAATGACACCATAGATGACCTACAAAGAGGCGATTCCCCAAGTCTTGATAATCTTCCCAATGGTTTTCTTTAAGCATTTAGGGAAGTCCTTGTCTCCCCACTATTGGTTGTATGGAAAGTATCACTCTCTCTTGAGGCTCTCTCTCCATAGCATGAATGCAAGGGTTTTTAAGCTTATACAAGTACAAAATAATAGATAATAGATCTTAGCTCAACAACTAGAGACCCAACAAAAGGGAGATTTAAGACTCTCGAATAGCTCTTTGAAAAGGGATGGAACATGCCCAAGAGACAAGGCATGATCTTTACTTCCTTAATTTAGAGTTTGGCAAGGGCTATCATAAATTACAATGGGACTTCATCTTCAAATCCCTATAGGAAACAAGATTGAATAATAAATTTATTAGATGTGCCATTGCTCTATTTGGGAATGCATCTTCAAGGGTGGTTGCTAATGGGGCCCTCATCCCTTCTTTTCCCTTAGGAAAATCCATAAGGCAAGGTTGTACATTAGCCCTCTTATGGTTTTCAATAAAGCTACTAATACCCTAGGATGGCTAGTTAAAGAAAAAATTAGGGCATACAATTTAAAAGGCATTACTCTCTAACACA
The DNA here is from genome assembly GCF_053477565.2 of Lygodium microphyllum. Taxonomy (NCBI): domain Eukaryota; kingdom Viridiplantae; phylum Streptophyta; class Polypodiopsida; order Schizaeales; family Lygodiaceae; genus Lygodium; species Lygodium microphyllum. The sequence continues at coordinate 24,385,613 of NC_141160.1, read as the reverse complement.
ATAAAAAGGAAATGGTACTTTTTGATGACACGAATGACACTACAATGATGAGAAGTCCTTAAATACATTCTAAGACTATACTTCAAACTATTATTGCTTTTAGATTAGTATGAATCTTAAAAAGACATGCATCAAGAGTATCATCAAACAAAAATATTCTCATGGCCTCCATAATCTACTACCTCTCTTGTAGAGACCACTCAAAGGACACCGAAGGAGCTAGAAAGCCGATGCAAGTACTTTCTATGGGGGGGAAAGTTGAATATACTAAGAAACACCAAAAAATTAGCATGCTATGTATGTACACTCTGTTGAGAAACATGAGATCTAGAGCATGGCAAAAGCTATGGAGGTTGGAAGGTAGAGATAAACCTCATGATGACATAGACAAAGAAGACAAGACTGTTACACAAGTGAATTAGGTTTCAAGATTGAGACTTTAACTCATAAACACATTCTTGTGTATTAGACAGACAATGACAATGACACTAACTGAAAGAGGAAAGCATCATGATATTGTATTCATCTCATATGAAAGTGACATCCAAGTACAATGTTATATAGAACTAGGTAGTAGCATTCTGTACCACTGTGCTTATGGGATTCAGGACCTCATCCTAGACTGCTTGCTTTCCCTTGCCTACTGCTCCATACAAAGAGGCATACAAGTGGATGTGATTGCTAGATTCTCAACACCCCTCCTCAATCACAACCAGGAAGGCACAAAGTGTGTAGAGGCTTTAGTGAGAGCAACACCTGCAAAGTTTGGGCATACCATAAACATGGCAAAACACTAGAGGCTGTCGCAGAAAAGGCTAAGTGTGGGTACCACAAACATGGTGGACATCCAGAGGCTGTAACAGGGGCCTCACAAAGTGTACAGAGACTGTAATGCCAGGTTATATGAGGAGTTTACAAGCTTATGGTAGGAGCATCAATGGCAAGTACATACAATAAAAAATCTAGTAAAAATTTAGGTCAAGGACCGGCAAGCCCTTGTGGTTTTCTATATTTTTAGGTATGGCATTATGAGCATAACAAAACTTCTTGTCCTTCTTCATCTTGATGTAGGTCTTCTTGTCGGTGTAGTCCAGCTTGCTCTTTTTGATTTTGTACTTGTTATTTACTTTGCTTGCAGCTTCAATCTTCATGTCCATGTCCATGTCCATGTCCCCCTCAAGCAAAGATACCATCATTTTTGAGGCATCGGAAATGTCTTCAAAATCTTGCATTATCCCAAAGCTAGTAGACATGTCTTCAAGTTCTTCAAATGAGCTCATTGATTGTGCTTTAATGTAAGCAGCTCCATGTCTCTTTGCAAGTAGAATAGAAACATCTTCCATGTAGTACCAGTGAGCAACAAGAGTAGTTATGTCACTCCTGATAAGAAGAATTCACTTAAAAATCTTCATGTTTGGCAAATGCATCAGCATCAAATGAGTGAGATTAGACCACCAATGAGTTGATTTTTGAATGTGCTAAAAAACACGTGCCAAGAAGCACAGAATTAGTATCAAGAGATACTATGCTCGAACTTCAAGTGGGTTGCCTGATCTTCAGGTGGGTGCTTGGATCTTCAGGTGTGTGCTCCAAATCTTCTTCTTTAGATCTGAGTAACAAATGCTTCAGTTGATTGAGAAGAAGCAAGAGCTTAAAGTGAAGGAAGAATCTTGAGTTAAAGTGGCTTGGTCTTCTCTTGATGCTTGTTGTTGAATGCTTGGTCTTCCAATCTTCAAAAAATATCCAAAGATCTCCGAGAATTTCCCCTCCTTGATGTGTGGCACTGACTAAATCAGTGAATCTGGATGTCAATAGGGTGATCCAAGTAGCAAGAGTGAGAAAAAAAATGGTTTATGAGTTTGAAGCTCAAAGGCTATGGAGTCCCTATTTAGGGTTCTGACAGACGACTGTTAAACCAGCTCGTGCAGACAATCAGCAGAGCAATTTGAACCAATACTCAGTGGGGAGAGAGCTTATGAGCCATCCTTGAATTGCCCTATGGTCGCAGGGGAGATCGCAGTCTGTGCGCGCAAGGATAGCTGTACGACTTGATACAGGTGCAAAATTTCCAGCGAGCTCAAATTCACGCAATGCTGGGCTCGATGATGAGCAATGTTGGACTGTGATGTATCAGGGAGCTTCGCCACGAGTAGAGGAATGTTTCTCCAGAAGGAATCGTGGGCTAAGATGGCCTGTAGAGTAAGATATAGAAGCTCCAAATGCTGTATGTCCTGTCTGGCTATGGCTGCCAAACTGTGGCTATGGGGTTCAAGTGAGAGATTGGAGTCATACACTCACTCTGAGTTGGATGTGAGTTGGATAGAGGTTGAGAGGAATCAAGAGAAGCTGGAGAAGCAATGCCATGCCCAACTAGCTCTGATACCATGTTGAGAAACACGAGATCTAGAGCATGGCAAAAGCTATGGAGGTTGGAAGGTAGAGATAAACCTCATGATGACATAGACAAAGAAGACAAGACTGTTACACAAGTGAATTAGGTTTCAAGATTGAGACTTGAACTCATAAACACATTCTTATGTATTAGACAGACAATGACAATGACACTAACTAAAAGAGGAAAGCATCATGATATTGTATTCATCTCATATGAAAGTGACATCCAAGTACAATGTTATATAGAACTAGGTAGTAGCATTCTGTATCACTGTGCTTATGGGATTCAGGACCTCATCCTAGACTGCTTGCTTTCCCTTGCCTATTGCTCCATACAAAGAGGTATACAAGTGGATGTGATTGCTAGATTCTCAACACCCTCCCGGGTGGTTCACTATAGATGTTGTATGCTATCACGTGAGTATAAGGGAGGGGGGGTTTAGGAAGGGGACACTTAAGCATATACATTAGAGGTAGACCCCTCTTAATTTCCTATATTGAACTTAAATTTAAGGAGGGGATAGAGGGAAAAAAGAAGGGGGGGATGCATTTAATCACCTCTCTCCATAGATTGGTTTCTCTATGGCATACAAGAGACCTTTACAAGTAAGGTTAAAACCCTAAACCCTCACATAGTAGGGTTACTAAATTAATCATAGTGTGGGAGGGGGGGAGTTGGCACTCTCCCATGGTTTTGGTAGAGAGATTCAACTCCCCTTCTTCCAAAGAGAGCTTGGTGTCTGCTTGGTGTAGTCACTTTAAGTATAAAGGGGTTCGATTCCCCTACTCTCTCTCCTCATGTGGTAAGGGGACACGGGCACTCAAAAACATTGCGACACATACTTCAATGGTATCCAAGTGCCACTACATAAATCACTTTGTGATATGACCATTTTGATACTTTTAATTGCTTAGGATAATTCCAACTTTTTAAAAGAAAGTTAGTATATGTTCTATGAAGACTAACATTTAAGAAAGGGGATACATAAAATGTGATATGTGTATATATCTTATAAGCTTAAATAGGGGGATATATTAGTCTTACAAGCTTCATCAATAGGGGTTTTTTTTAGAAGTCTTTGCACGCAGGTGACATGTCTTCTTTACTATGAATGAACCCCCCATGTGTACCCTACCCAATGGTAGAGATTCGGGCATCCAAGATTTGCAAACCATGGCTGATAGGCCAATGGCAAAGTGGGTGGCCAAAAGCATTCTCAACCCCCTAGAGAATTCAGCCATTTTGCTTTATAGAAGTGTTTGGTAGTTCTACTTCAAAGTCTTGAAAAGTTGAAAAAACCTCAATTATATTATTTCACCTTGTCTAACTACTAGTTTTATGTGGGCAAAGCCTCTCCCCTAGCAAATAATCTCTAGACCTCATGGTTTTCGATCGAGAACAAAATAGCCATGGTCTTTCAAAGACTATGGTTCATTTTTTTCTATGACCCTATTTCCTAACACATCCTTCAGCTATTGTGACGAGAGTACAATGGAGTGTGAGACATGAATCCCAAGATGAGTGTACCAGTTAGTGTTATGGTACACAAAGAATAAAGTGTATTTATATGTTTGGGTATAAATAAGACTGTGTTCATGTCTGTAAGTTTATACACATGGAGATGAATGGGACTTTACACCCAATAACCTCCACTTAAAAGGCCCAAAGTGGTACCTTCAAGTTAGTCAACTCCCATTAATCGAATGCAATGCTTATGCTAAGCCTTTGCAAGACTTTTACTGAGAATATCTGTAGGGTTATCTTGGATTTTGACCTTATTCAGTGTGACAAGACCATCATCCAAGACTTGTCGAATAATGAAGTGGTACCGAACATCTATGTACTTGGTACATGCATGAAACATGGCATTCTTGGCTAGACATACTACACTTTGACTACCACAACCAAAAACTAGAGTCTGTGAAGAAAGACCAAAATCCTTGACCAAACGGCCAAGCCAAATAGCTTCCTTAGGAGCTTCTCTAGCCGACATATATTTAGTCTCTGTAGTACTTAGTGCTACAATTTTATGCAACCAACCACATATTAGGGAATTTGGGAATTTCATTGAGTTTGGGAATTTCCAATATGATTAATATTTGGCCACATAGTCAACTATTATTCCCTTATATAAAGGTAAAATTTTCCCTAGATACTATATATGTAATCCTCTCAAGTTCCAGTCTTAGATATGAGGTTAAGATTTAGCCACATGGTCAAATATTTACTCCTTAATTGAAAGTGGAACTTGGGATATTCCCAAATTCTCTAATATGGTATTAACCTTGAACACTAAGAAATAGCCCCACCAACCAAAGTAAAGACATATCCACTAGTAGATTTTCTAGTGTCAAGTTCTCCTACCATGTCTAAATCACAAAATCCATGCAACTCTAGTGTACCCCTTCCATAGCATATACACTTGTTTTGTGTACATTTTAAGTATCTAAAGATACATTTCACTTCTTTCTAATGTGGTTTGCTAGGGTTAGACATGAATCTACTAACAACTCCCACTACATGAGCAATGCCAAGACGACGAGTTGCAACCATGGCATACATCAAAGAACCACAAGTTGATCCATAAGGTATGCCCTTCATAGAATCTTTTGGGCAATCAGCTTTGCTAAGCTGATTTGTATACGGCAGTAAAGGCGCATCAAGAGGCTTAACATTAGCCATATTTAATATGTCAATTGATGTACTTGTCCTATGAGAGAAACAACAAGTGCTTCTTTCTATACCTTTTGATGTGCATGCCCAAAATGTGTTCAATTGCTCCCAAGTCTTTCATTGAGAAGGTTGAATTTAGCTGCCTTTTAGGAGCATGTAAAATACTCTTGTGCTTTCCTGCAATCAACATGTTATCCACATATAAGACCAACACAACAAGACACACAAATGGTCATATGAAGTAGGTTTGCTAGACCAAACCTCTTTAGGAGTGACATTTTCCAATACATGATTAGGAGAGTGATTGAATACATGGACTACAATTTTAAGAGCCTCTCCCTAGAATTGCTACAGGCGATTAGCTGTGGACAATATGCACCTGACTCTCTCACAAAGTGTGCGATTATATCTTTCAGCCATGCCATTTGATGCCGGATTGTAAGGGGCTGTCAACTCCCTCTTAATGCCATGCATCTCACAAAACTTTTTGAACTCATTAGAAACATATTTGCTCCCATTATCTGTTCTTATAGCTTTTAACTTAAGCCCTTTCTATGTGGTAACAAAAGCATGAAACCTTCTAAAGGCATCTAACACTTCCTTTTTGCTCTTTAACACATACACCCATGACTTTCTACTAAAATCATCAATAAAAGTGACAAAGTACCGTGCACCCCATGTGTTAACATGCATAATGCACACATCAAAGTGTACTAAGTCAAGAGCATTGGACTTCTTAATGACACTAAAGTAGGAGACTTCACATGTTTTCCATATATGTAATCATTACAAAAGTCGATACCAAAGCCTTTTACATCAAATCTCCCTAAAGAGGAGAGAACTTGAAGGCCTTTTTGGCTCATATGGCCTAATCTTATGTATCGAAGTTCCATTTGTGAATGAACTTCAACTACAGCCAAAAACTTGCCAGGTAATGCTTTACAATGCAAATAATACAAAGTCCCATTTTTGCTACCTTTAACATCTACATAGAGCCCTTGTGGACTTTCCAAGATCCACCACCAAAGGTAGTAAAATATCCTCTTGCATCAAGCTACCCGACTAACAAATAAGCTTTTCTTTGTGTCAAGTACATACCCAGTACATATTTGACATCTTGCAAAATTAGCTCTTGGCCATTTTCAAGGGCCAAGTGAATCATACATACATCCTCTATTTTACATGTATAATTGTCTCCAAGTAAACCTTGCCTAGGCAATCTATCATGTATTTAGAAAATGACTCCAAAGAGGGAGCAACATGAAAAGAGACATAATTGTCCACTATCCATGATTGGGACAGCCCATCATGAGCTAAAAGTAAGGCATAAATTACCTCCTTTTTAGTGATCTGCATATCACCTATGCTACTGCCACAACATCTACATCATTACATGAGGCTGCAACAAGTATCTCTCTAGTGTCAAAGAGCTCTTCAATGACCACACTAGATGCAACATTTGCCTTTGCAACTTCTTTTGAGGGAGTGTTGTCATTATCTTTCTTGTCATCCTTCTTTTTCTTTCCTTGATGTTTCTTTCTTTCTTTCTTTCTCTTTCTTGTGGTATTGACAATCAGGCTTTTTATGCCCTTTACGTCCACATTGATAGCAAGTAACATCTTGCTATTTGCCCTTGCTTTTACTCATGCTTTTGCCTTTATTTCTTGCATTACACCTCTTTTTTGACTTGCCTCTAAGATGATAGGTTGAACTATTGCTTTCTCCACTAGACTTTCTTCTAATCTCCTCATTGAGAATAGAGCTCGTAACACCATCAAAGGTTAAAGCATGGTTATTGCTTAGTGAAACAACCAAAGACTCCCAACTATCAGGAAAAGTCATCAACAAGAAAATAGCCTTCAATTTATCATTGAAGGGCTATAAACTAGAGTCTTGTAAAATTGACTCAAAATCCTTGTGAAAGCACTCAAATGCTCCGATGCTAGCTTAGACTCATCCAACTCCATGTTTAAAAGCTTGTGCATGAGATGCACGTGATTTATTGGAGTTGTATTTTTATAAGTGTCCATCAAATTATTCCATATGGCATGAGTTGTATCAAGATGCTTAATGTCTGTAAGTACCACATCAGATACAACCATTTTAATGTATGAAATGGCCTTCTTGTTGAGTCTAGCCCAATCATCATCTATCATAGTTGTCAGCTTGATTTCCAAGAGAGGATCATCACAATCCTTGAGAAATAAAATGCCTTATATCCTTCCTTTCGCAAGTCAAAGCCAGTGCCATCAAACCTCCTAATTTCAAGAAGGGATTTAGTGTCAATGTTGCTAGAAACATTAGTAGCTATTATTCAATAAAGTGTCAAGTACCAATGTTGTATTTTATGATAGTAAATATTAGACTGAATATTCAACTAATTTCAGCCCAAAGTTTAGGAGATAAGAGCAAGATTTGATCCAAGTTCATGTACAACAGTAGAAGGAATGACTTTCAACAATATAACTGAGATTTCAACATATAATCTAAGCATATACTATGTTGGGGGTAAAGGCGCCTCTGCCTAGCCGCCCGTGTATTACTACACTAACAGTACTCGCCACTGCACACTGCACACTAACAATACTCGCCATTGCACACTGCAGGTGGTGGGCGCCTCACCATCACTTTATTCTTTATTCTTTTAGTGATAGTTTGAAAAAAGGAAGGCCCGATCACACATTGTGACTGTTGGAGTTCCCATTCGTGTCTCTCTCTCTTCTTACTCTTGCTCTCTGCCATAGATCACTTCCAAGCAAGCTTCGATCCTTCTCACCTTTCAATTGGTATCAAGGCTTTGGATTAGAGCTTGATCATGGATCTTGGCCCATCATTACTTCAGCCCAGATTGAAGACCTAGAGCTTGGAGCTTCAATGCCAACCATGGCTTCTTCCCTATGAGGTAAGATTTCATCTCCCACCTCTCCCCGGCCCTCATAGGCTCTTTGCAGGTGTTCCTTGGCTTCATTGGGCACCTTGTATGCCCCCATTTGTCCCCTTATCCTCAGCGTAACCATTAGACCCCACAGTCAGCTCACAGTTTTTTTGCGCCTGTTTCAAAATCTGGCTTAAAAATCCTATTTTATCTCATATCTCGAGCATCCGGAACCCAATTTAGGCAAGATAAGAGTCTAATTTGGGGTTTTGGCATGCTCTGGACATGTGATGGTGATGTCAGATCTGCCAAATTTTGAACACAACATTTTCTGCAATAGATCTGAGTTGATTTACAACAAGAAATACCATGCTCTTAGCTTATGTGATGCTCCCGAGGCTTGATATTTGATGCCTAGATACTTTGGTGATGTTTTTCCAATGTTTTGAGATGCTTTGGGACTTGGTTTGAGCTTCCATAGCTCAATTTATGTAGGGATTTACTGTCGTACATTGTTTGGGTAGCAAGGTTTTATTAGGGACGGCTTATGCATAATGCTCTACGTTCCGGTGTCTTGTTGGATGTATTGATGCTTGGCCATCATGGTTTATGCCCAGATATGTTATTTGAGAGCTATTGAACCTTGATTTGGATGCGGACACTTTGTTGTTGGTTGGGATTTATGCTACCTTGGTTGACAGGTTATTTTACCTCCAGTTTGGTTATGCCTATTGGTTTCGGGCTATGTCTTTGGGATATGCAATGAAGTATTGACCTTCAAGGTACGACATCGAGCTTGTCTTTGGTTCTGGATCTTCATTTGATCTTGAGCTCAGCTTTGGAAAACATTTGATGATCTGTCTTGGATGTACATATGGCATGCATGTTACCTATGTCTAACCGGTCTTGACATGCTTGGCCTATGCCACTACTACATGCTACTTACATTGTTTGGAGCCGATTGCTACTAGTGCCTTGTCTTGGCTTGCATCTGGCTTTCGAGAAATTACTTGGGATATTTATTGGCTTGCTAGAGTTGTATTTGGGATACAGTTGATGTCTATGGATGCTCTAATTGGAGGCTACATAGCCTACATGCTCTCATGATGTCTTATTGATGTCTGGTCTTGGATCTTTCATCACTACTGCTCTCATATGCCCTTCTTGAGCTTCTTGGCTTGATCCATACAACTTTTGTGCTAGTGGGAGCGTTGTTGGATGTTTGACAGATATTGAGCAGGTGGTTTATGCTATTGAGCTTCGAGTCTTCTGAGACTGGGATCTTCTTCACTTGGATGTTGTATGGTTGATATACCATGGTCCACATACATGTACTTGGGCTGATTTGGGCTTCACAATCCCTAAGCATACACCTCTTTGTGTCAGGTCTTGCCAGTGTTGTGTACACTTTGCCCTATTACATAAGGGGTGTGTCGGCTTACTGACAGATTTGTTTGACATGCTTAGGTATTTGCTCGATGTCCATATGACTGTCATATGCTAATTTATGCCCGCTTGATACTGGTTATGCTTTGACAGTTGGTGGTTGACTTGGTGTATTGATTTTGCCTATAGTTTGCTCTCATTGTACATGGCTGTAATTTACTACAACAAGCAGTTATGTATGGACTGATGTTGAATTTTCATGTTGAATCATCCTGATTTTATGTACTTTTGATGGTACTTGGTGGGCAGCATCATTAGCTATCAGTTCATAGTCATTTTACCTTGGTTTTGGTGGTATTTTTGGTTGTTTACAACAGTAAAGAGAAAGCAGTTTTAAACTGTTTGCACTATTTTGGATTGCATTATGGGTTCTTCTTCCACTAACAGTGCTATCTTCAATATCACTAAGCTTGATGGTACGAATTATGCCTATTGGAAGAGCCAAGTTTGGCAGGTATTGGTATAGAAATCGCAAATAAAGCCACTAAGGATGCATGGCGAGTAGCCTGAAACTATGATTGATGACGAATGGGATGAGCTTGATGAGTTATGCAAGTCCGCCCTCATTTTGTCTCTCACTGAACAGGTGCATTACAATGTGGTTGAAGAAGCACAGTGCTTGGTATCTTTGGGATAAAAGTCCATCAAGTCAGATGTATTGGCTGAAGCAACTTATGGACCTGCGCATGAAGAAGAATATGACAATGTCTACTCATTTGAGCCAGTTCCATGCTATTCTCAAGAACTTGACTTTGGAGGGTATTACCTTTAATGATGAGGTTACTCCATTGTTTTTGCTTGGGACTCTAAGTGAGTCATGGGATGTATTCGGCACTGCCTTATGTGCTCCTGCTACTATTTTGAACTTGCCTAACATAGAGAGTGCTCTTCTACAGGAAGAGATCAACGGTAAGAACTTGGATGCCCCGTGTGTCGCATGCTTTGACTATTAGAGGCAGAGATGGTAATGGCAAGAATGACAGTGGGAATGGTCGTAGCCGAGACTCGTAGAAGTCTAGTTCTAAGTCGCATGGTAAGTTGGACAGCAAGTCTCGTGGGAGAAATGCTAATGTGACATGTCATTATTGCAGTAAAAAGGGTCATATATGCCCACAGTGTCATGAGTTGCGCAATGAGAAGCATAAAGAGAAGGGGAAAGACAAAGTACAGGAAAAGTCCTCTAATTGTAGCATTATGCTTGTGAAGTCTAGTGTGAAAATCGATGAGATAAATGTCATGCAAATTGATGACTCCAATGAGGAGTACATACTTGCAGCTAGTTCTTGTGATGCTATGTCCTTGACCGATGTTCACTCTATGTATGCATCGTGTTGGCTTTTGGATTCTCGTGCTTCATTTCATGTTACACCATGCCGTGAGTGGTTCCACTCCTACCGCACTATCTCTGGTTCAGTTCACTTGGGTGATGACAAGTCACTTGTGTTAAATACGAGGGATCTAGAGCATGGCAGATGCGGAAGCTATGGAGGTTAAAAGAGGAAAAAGGAACTCATGAAGACATTAAGCCTGATTAGGACAAATTGTTACACAAGTGAATTAGGCTCCAAGATTGAGACTTGGACTCATAAACACAATCTTGTGTATTGACAGTGACATGACACTTTACTAGACTGAAAAGAGTACTATCATTGCATTAGAAAAAGAGTGCAAGTACAATGCTTTATAGGATTTGAGTGGTGGTACTTTCTCCTACTGTGCATATGGGATTCTGGTCCTGAGCCCTCATTGCTTCTCACAAAGGGACTGAAGTGGGTGTGATTGCAAATATCTCAACACCCCTCCTCAATTACAACCAGAAGTACAAAGCGTATAGAGGCTTTAGGGGAAGCAACACCTGCAAAGTGTGGGCACACCATAAACATGGCAAAACACTAGAGGCTGTCCCATAGAAAAGGCTAAGTGTGGGTACCACAAACATGATGGACGTCGAGAGGCTGTAGCACGGACCTCACAAAGTGTATAGAGGATGTAGTACAAGGCTAATTGAGGAGTTTACAAGTTTATGTTTGAGGCATTAGGGCTAGGAAATACAAAACTAAAAAAGTCTATTTGAATAGAAGGACTGACGAGTTTTGTCCTTCTCTTGGTGGTCTTCTTCTTCTTCTTCTTCCTTTGCTCCGTTTTCTTCTTCTTCTTTAACTGCAACTAGATAGGCCTTTTGGGACCTCTTTCTAGCGTGGCAAAACTTCTCGCTGTGTCCGGTCCTTTTGCAGAAGTCACATAAGAGCTGATCCTTCTTGCCTTTGTGCCTACTGCCAACATATAATGCACGTTCATCTCTAGAGGTGCTCGGTTCTTCCTTAGTTTTTAGCTTTTTTTCCTCCTCTAACAGTGATGCCTGGATATCAACAAGTTCAGGGTTTGGCATATTAATTAGATTTGTTGATAAATTATTATATTCAGGAGGCAAACTCTTAAGTAGAACACTGATGCAAACATCTTCTTCCATTTTAATGTTGATTCCTGAAAGTTGGGTTAGAAGTCCTTCCATGTAATTTAGATGCGTGGCAAGTGATGTGCTGGACTTCATTTCAAGCCTGAAAAAATCTATCAGGAGACCATACTTTGATGGTTTAGACTGTGCACCGAACAAAGTGTCAAGTCTCTTCCATGTATCTTGTGAATTCTCACAGTTATCCACATGGTGGATATAGCTATTGTCTAGCTCTAGTTTGATAATGGCCTGAGCCTTATCATCGTTCTTCTGCCAAGTGACAACAAGATCCGCATCACGGGGCTTCTTTTCTTTTCTAGTGGTAATGGTCCAGAGGCCCTTCTTCATCAGGATGAGTTTGATGTGGGTTTGCTAGGTATGAAATCCAACTCCTTTGAAGCGAGTAGTTGGAGAGTCTTTTCCCATGTTAGAAGATTGGAGCAATAGCAGATCAACACTAGATTTCAGCACAGCAGAGTAGTTAAGTATAAGTGCCAAGAAGCACTAGGTGAGTGTCAATGGACACTATGTCCTTGAATTTTCAACCTTTCAAAAAAATCCTTCAAGATCTTTCAAACCTTAGTCTTCATAATTTCCATCGAGAATCAATCTTGAAACTCTGAATTTTTTCAGTAGTAGAGTTGATTTTTAATGTGTCAAAAGACACAAGCAATGGCAGTGTAGTATCAAAAGATACTAGTTTGAACTTTGATGTTTGTTTTCCAATTGTAGGTATTTTGTCGCATGACAGAATTTATGTCTAGTGTTTAAGTATCGTAGATGAAGGATGCTTAAGGATGAATGGTTATGCTGTGATCAAGGCATGTGAAAGTACAGTTGTGGATGTTACTGTCATCTATAAGGGCCACAAGCCCCAAGTGTCAAAGATAGGGAATGATTGGCCCTTGAGTATAATACGCTAGGAAATCACAATGTTAATGGAGAATCCACCTGCTAGCTTCTATTGTAAATTAGACGGTAGGAAGATTCAAAGCTTTGTTGAGGATACTATTCTCAATGGAAAGTGCATGGCTCTCCATATTTTAGAAATTGTAGAGTCTCCTTAAATTTACAACTCTACAAGTTGTAATATTCAACACTTCTAAACTTTCATTATTTTTTGACTAATGGAATACTATCATGTTGCAAAATCATACACTTGAATAATTTAAATTTGTATTATTTTTAAACTTGTCATGTGTTTTTTTGAATTTGTATTATTTTTAAACTTGTCATGTGCTTTTTTAATTATATTCAAAATTGTTAAAATATGTGTGTGTGTGTAAATGTGCTTTAAATTTTAAGATAAGATGTATGTAATCAACTACACACTAGGGGAGAGAAATGACTACCCTAACCTTGATTCTTTTGAACACAAGTACATTTTTTTTAAAATTGAGATAAGATGCATACATCGAAGCATCCACCTAGGGATGGAGAGAGGGTGCCTCCCTTTCCATGTTAATTGATAGCGAGTGTGTGTATTCTTGTAAATTACGATGAAATTTTTGAACATATATAACACCCTTTTATTTACATATGATATACACATGCACATCTACTTCGTCATGTAGATTCTTGCCCTCTATGAGAATCCTTGGAGTGTATCAACTGATAGGTTACTTCAAGAAGTTTGAGAGAACATGACATTGGCCCTAGAGAGGAGGCTCTAAAATACCAAGGATTATGTACTGCAAAGAGAGGAGCTTTGAGAACTTGAGATGGTGAGCATGAGAGCACAAGGGCTGATATCATCAAGAAAAGTTCTTTGGTGTGATATATCCTTGCTCGTCTTGTCTCCTTGTGAGTGGTAGAAATAATTAATCAAAATCCTGGAATCTTAAAAAAAATAGAGATAGGCCATGAATCTTCATCTCGAACGATTGATCCAAGGATGCTTGGGGTTGATGAACCTTAGGCTTATGTGAAAAGGAAAAAGTGAAGGAGAGAAGAAAAGCAACTCTTAATGTATGTTAATCGGCTTTGGTGCTTTATACTTGGCTAGCTTTTTATGGCTTGAATGGAGTCAAAAAGAAAAAAGCTAAAAACATGGCAGCATGTCATCATCTCAGGGATCATGAGCACCTACGCAACTATCCGAAGTGGGGCGAAGGTGGTACGGATAGAGAACTTAGTAGGGTTGGTAATCGTGACTTAACATTTTCAGCTTGCCAATAGCATCAACAATTCAAAAGCTTGCATCAGCTCACTTTCAAGCTAATAGAGGAGTTGAAGACATAACTATCAAGTTTATAAGAGTCCTTTTTTTTTGCTACCTAACTGGGCTTTCTGACTAAGACCAATGTGGAGCTGAGGTATCTTGTGGTAGTGAAGGAGGAAGCATTGATTAAGCTTCATGTGGTGACTACAATTGTAAGGTGGCATCTTCATGTCCAACCGGTGTCGAGAGATTGCTGTAGTTTGAATGAGGAAGCGATTGGCACATCTACCTTAGATGGAGTTAGCAACAAATCACAGCTAAGTTTGCAACATCATGATGAATCAAGGGGAAAGGCTTTTCAAGCTCCATGATCCCACTCACATGCCTCTTAGCAATATGGATCACTATTTTTGTTGTGAACTATGATTCATAAGGCTACATGCAAATCTAACAAAAGAAAAATATGTGATTGAGTTTCAGTAAACTCAAGATCTTGTACTCAAACTGTGGTTATAGGCCTCATCTGATTTGGGCAATTGAAGTCAACTTCCTTGTAGTTATCAGGCCAAGAAGTTGATTATGAAGCTAATCAATGACCTATAGATCAAGAAGTCAAGAAGCAACCGACATTTTCATTGTTGTAAAACACTTAAGCACGACTCTTGAAGACAAGGGAAGGGAAGTTATACAATAAAAGGGAGTTCCTTATATGATGAAATTGCTCTAAAAGTTTTGGGTGATGTTTGTTTTTGTGACATGTTTGATGCTTCTTATATTTGTTTGAGTGATGGGAGAGTAGTGTCAAAAGGTTATGCAAAAGGAGAGGAAGAGTTGAACTTTGGATATAAGCTTAATCTTTTACTTGTAAAATCCTATTGGTAGAGGCTATCAACTCCTATTCTAGGAGCCTAGGACCTTGATAATGCTAAGAATTTTGTTGTTGCTACCCATAGCTATTTTGAGTGTGACCCCAACCTCGAGAAGCTTCTCAAGCCTTGCCACTTGTAGCTCTTTGACTAGAGTGAAAAACTTTATCTCCACTCTTAGAGGTACTACATCCTATGTTCAAACCCACATCTTGACTTCTTCATACAACAACAATGCAAGTACCTCATCCCAATCAAGGGGTTCCGATCCTACAGAAATAGATGTATCAAAAGCTTTGTACTCTTTTCCCAAACCATTCAAAGTAGTTGCAACCATATCATCATCCTCAAACTTTGAGTCAATGGAGGCAAGCTAATTAGCAATTAAAAAACCATATTCATATAAACATAAATGGTTGCATAGCTCTCATATGAACATGACAAATAGTCTTTCTACAGACAATAACGAAAGTAGGAAAGATTAGTTGCTTTGATCGAAGTAGTAAAAGAATATAAATAAGAAAATAAAGTTAAACATTAACAAGTGGAGGCAACAAAAGGAAGCAATATGCATGCAAGTTGCAGGTTGGCTCATCATTGCACCTTAAGAGTTGTGGTTTGGATTTTATAGATAATATCTGTTTTTTTTTTTTGTGTATGTGGTGTTTTTTTTGTATGGTTTCACTTGTCATTTGGTGACCAAGGTAGAGAAGGTAGAGAGAAGGATACCCCTCCAAGAGATTGTGAGGAAGAGCTTGAGAGAGAGAGAGAGAGAAAGAAGAGTCACCCCGAGAGACTGTAAGGAAGAGAATTAGCTCAATTTCCTCTATCTCGATCCTCGACTTAACCATCTTCTCTTACGCTCTCCCATCTTGAATCTATTCTACCTTCTTAATCTCTTGATTCTACCTGCGGCGGACGATGGCCTCCAAGCGAAGAATGTCGCGTGCGGATGACAATCCTGCAACCAGCAACAAGGCTTCGGGCAAAGGCATCACTGTCAATCCAACTACGGTCCCGATCGTAAGTAATGTATTTTCAAATTGATAGATGCTTGCTTTGATTCTTGTATGAGATGCGTTAGACCCCATACTACGATGCACGAGTATAGGTCATGGGAAAGGATAAATTTCATCTCACGTACTCGAAAGATGGAGTTTGTGAAGTGCATATATCAAGGAAAGATAATTGCACCTAGTTACATATGACTTATTTGCTAGTAGAGCAATTACAAGGAAAAATTAGTCAAGCGTTATGAATGGCATAGTCGTCAAAAGAACAACATTAAAAGATTGTGCATACAAGTGCTAGATTAAAGTATAGTCAAGGGTTACAAATAGCATAATTACTAAAAGAATATGACATTGAGAATCATGAACATGAAGTACTAGTTTAAAGTTTAAATACTTCAAAAGTACTTAGCCTAAGAGCTCAAATATTAAGAAAAACTAGATTCTAGGTCAATGCAAGGCCTGTTGGAGTCTAATTACTTGAGATCATCTCTCACTTATCTTATCAAGTATTTACACGTTATGCCTATAACATGTTTGATATATGAGTATAATTTTCTAGTTGCCTCATGACTTGACTAAGAGCTAGTACAAGAAATTAATCATAAGGGTTAAAACTAAGATGTCTTGAGATCCCTTGGATAATGATGACTTTTGCCAATCCAAATCCAGGGTTGAGTTATCGATCAAAGGTAAGTGACCTATAAAGCTTACATCATGAATAGTGTTTGAATCCTTTAACATATGCCCTAGTAGAAGGAAGGAAGTGTTAAGAAACATTTTGGCATAGTATTTCTCTTAGATCCCAAGGGGGAGAGCAAATATATGATGAAAATGTTATATCATCTATTCTTGCATTGGTTGGAAAGAATGCAATTGGTTTTGTTGATTGATCGAACAACATCCTAAATGCTTTTATATTCAACTGGTTGTTAGTTGTTGTTTGGATGATTATTCCAAGTGCTTGTGATTTATGGTAAATGCATGGCAAGGGTCTGTGATGACAAGTCGCCATGGGAATAGAGGAATGTTTTCTTGGAAAATGATATTAGGGCTGAATGCCTTGTTTGTGCTTGATTCTTAAAGGATTTAATTAAGGAAGGATATATTGCACGGGTGGATCACCTCCATGATCGCACTGCGTATTAACCTGAGAGGGCACTGCTCGATTCATGGGCCAAAGGTCGAGTGGTGAAAAGGCCAACCATGGGAATGATGTTTCTCTCTTAGACAGAGCTTGCGGGTCAGGTGGAGCTCTAGACACCCCTTGCTAGGTCTACAATGGAGTTGAAGGCCTCCGTGGGCCCCAACATTTGGGCATGTTGGAACATCATATTCTAGATAAAGGATTGAATTTGTGGTGCCATGTGATTTGGACTAGTTACTTCTGCAGGGTAAAAGAGATACTTTTGTTGGACACAAGGGATACATAATTTCTCTTGTATAGGCGGGAGACAAAGATTAACTTGAAGATAAGTTAAGGAACTTGTTTGAACTTGTTTGTCCATAGATTGCTTGCTCTGTTTTCATGTCTGTGCTATAAGTTATGTGAACGAACCTTGTTCCCTAAAAGGCTTAATTAATGAAGCTGACTTTAAATGTCACACATAAATGTGGTAGGACCTGTTGAGTGTTGAAATGACTTTTTTTTGGCTGATTTTTGTTGTTTTTGAGAGTTGAATGGTTGATTTTATGGGATGATTGATTGATTTGGAAGTGGTTTAATAGTGTTTTGGATGATATTGATTGTGTTTTGGAAGTTCATGATGTTTGTTGGTGGTTCTGTGATATTCTGATAGGTTCTGATGGGTTCTGTAAACCTTCTGTTTTGGTCTGTTTTATTCTGATTGTCTTCTGTAAAGAGGGATGGAGTATTGATTGATGAAGAATGAGATATTGTGAAAGTTTATTGAATGGTTTGTGAGAGTTTGGAATGGTTTGAGAATGAGTTATGTGGTTTTGATAATCTTCTGTGATCTTCTGTAGGTCTTCTGTAGAGCTTCTGTTTCTGTTCTGTCTCTGTTCTGTTCTGTACTGTAGCTGTTCTGGTACTGTTCTGTAGACTGTTCTGTATGCTTCTGTAAGTGTTCTGTGGAATGTATGTGTGACTTTGGGAAAGTTTTCTAGCCTTGGAAAGAGGTGAATACAAGTGCAAAAGAGCTGAAAGAAGTGGAAGAAGTAGCTGCTGAAGACTCAAGTGAAGACTAGAGTGAAGTGACAGTAGTGAGTTGTGAAGAGACACTGTAGTGGCTCTGGTGACCCTTCATATCAGACATACCTCTTGGGAGGGGTATCCACGACCTAAGAGTGATTATTGAGAGTAATTTTTGAGAGATTGTAGTGAGGATATGATGTATTATTGATGGAGTGAGATAGAGAGAGTCAGAGATAGCCAATTCTACTCAAACAGAGTGATTGTATATGAGAGATTGAGAGAGAAGACTATGAAGATATTGAAGATGAATACTATGTGATGTATTTCCATTCAAAG
Source organism: Lygodium microphyllum (assembly GCF_053477565.2). NCBI lineage: Eukaryota > Viridiplantae > Streptophyta > Polypodiopsida > Schizaeales > Lygodiaceae > Lygodium > Lygodium microphyllum. Next base: position 24,367,241 of record NC_141160.1, on the reverse strand, counting down.
ATGGTGTATTCTTTTGCTGTCTTTGTTCTATTGATGGATTTTGTGAAGATGTTGAAGAATATGGCTGATTCTATTAAAATCCGTGGGAGATCTACATGATGCTGCATGAAGATTTGTTGTGCCTGGTGTTCTTTTCTTCATTGTGATCATATGAAACATGATAAACAAGCTTGTTGATGTTACAAGATAGACTTTCTTGCAAGAGAATTCCCTTTTCCTTGGTGTTCCTCTTGGGGCTCCATGTTTTTGGTGCGCAGCCGGGGAAACTTGCCATCAACAAGCACCAAAAGAGGCTGAAAATGAAGGAAATGGCATTGTCAAGAATAGAAGAATTCAATGGATGTTTGTAAAGTTCCTTCTTCCAATGAAGAATTGGAATTCCTCATAATCAAAGCCACTTTCCACAAGAAGTTCATCCCACAATGGCGGAAACATATCACCATCATGATGCATGCTCTATGTGTTGGACAGTTTCCTCTTCCTATTGAAGCAGCAGAAACTTGCATCTTGGTGACAAACTGTTTGGGAACAAACTGAAGAGCAGAAACAGAGAGAATGAACATCCATGGAAGATTTGGCATTCGTTGAGAAGTTTCCAGACAACATCAAGTGGGAGATTGTGAAGAAGCTTCAGGAGTCTTGGTCTGTAGAGGTTCACAAAGATAAGAAGGAAAAGAGTTGGAATTTGTTCGTGGATGCTCAACAGCAAGATACATGGGATGCTTGGTGTACTGATAATCTTCTGTTTGTTCAATTAGCAACCCACTAGAAGTTGGTAGACAGAGTGTTTTTCACAACATACACTGTTGAAACCATCAGAAGCTGGCATTACTATGATGATGGCACCACCACAATGCTCAGACGTATGCATTTTGACACCTTCAGAACTGAATACCTTCCTCTGTGCAGTGGCATGAAAGCAGAATTTAGGGACGTTGAAAAGAAAGAAGTAGAAGAAATGTTGGCAAGAGAGTCCTCCAGAGACTGAAGCCTTCTGTCAACCCTCTGTGGAGCACTAACAACATAGTGGAGTCAACCCCCTGATGAATGACGCAATAAAGAGGCAAGCGTTAGAACGAGTCCAGAGGTACGTGAGAAGAGAGAAAGCAAGAATCAGAGCCGAGAGCAAGCTCGCAGCAGAAGTCGCCTTTGACGCCCTTGCGGAACTCTTTACAGAAGTCCCAATGGCACATCAAGCCCTTCCTCCTCCTGCTGGAGGTCCACTTCCAAGCCAGATCCGTCCTGGAAATATTGATGACAGGCCAGCGAATGTAGTCCCATTGCCGGTTTTTAAGGGAGAGTACAATGAAGACCCCGATCTTCATGTAGCAGAATTTATGGTAGCATGTGTGGCTAACAATGCCAGAACCCCTGAGCATTGGTTAGCAATATTCCCCGCCACTTTCAAGGGCGCGGCGTTTCAGTGGTATGAGAGACAAGCAGCAGGAACTTTTGGCACATGGGACGACCTGAAGTTGGCCTTCCTCACTAAATTCAGGCGTGAAGGTTTTGAAGAGCGGATGAGAGAGGAATTTATGAACCTAAGTCAGTCCTCTGGAGAAAGAGTGGAAGCCTATGTCTCACGAATGGAATCCATCCTGAAGAGATGGACTAACCATAATCTAGATGATGGCATTCAGAAGGGGGTGTTTCTCAGAGGATTACAACTAGAAGTCCATAAGTTTGTGGAGCTACAAAGACCAGCCACCCTGCAAGCTGCAACAGAAGGTGCAAGACTGTACGATGAAGTGGAAGCTCGATTAGCAATGAATACAGGAAGAGGAGTCCTACCTCCTCTGATGCCAGGAATGATGTACCCACCAAATGCAGTCCCAGGGACTGTTCCCTATCCCTACCAACAGATGCCCCCGGTATCACAGTACAGTGCACCAAATCCACAGTGGCCACAATCCATGCCTCAAATGGTGGTTCAACCACAACAACCATGGTCCCAACCAATTTCCTCAATGACAAATCAGCAGCAACAGTGGAATCCTACCAACTGGAGTCAACAACCAACAGTTCAAACAGGGGCCCTGAATCAGAACCAGAACAGAGACCCCTCTGCACCAGCCCAACCCGTTTATGTAGTGATTACAGAGACTCCTCAAAACCCTCCTGCCAGTACGTCAGGAGGAGAAAGCTTGAAGGATTATTTATCCAACTCACTTGCAAACATAAAAAAGGAGTTGATGGATGTGATTACAGAACAACTACAGACGCTGAAAGTGAATACCGCGAGCATATCCAACGTTGTAGGAGCAGGAAGAGATGTGATGCGGTCAAATACTTGGTGTGGTAAGTGTCATCAAGCAGGCCATTTAGCCACTGAATGTACACGAAAACCAACCATCCCTGGAGCCTTCTGTTCCTACTGTTTGCGGAAAGATCATACAGAGGACATTTGCTCTCTAAAGGAGATGCATGATAGGAGAAGGAAGGAAGAAGACGCAAGATTCAACTTGCTGGAATCCAAAATGACAACACAAGATATTGGACCCAAGCCTAGAGAGTTTGGTCCTAATTTCGGACCCAGAAGATTTCCCTCTCAAAGTTACAGAGGAAGACAGTCTGGCGGTGGTCAGAGATCAGAAGTGGAGTGTTACAGATGCGGAGAAAAGGGACACATTTCACCAAATTGTCCGAATCCTCGAAGGTCAGTGGATTACAAGCCCTTATGCAGTCGATGCTGAAAGGTGAGAATGATCGAAGCTTGCACGCGAGCTATGGCGGGAGAGCAAGAGCAAGAAAGAGAGAGACAAGAAATGGGAACTCCAACAGTCACAATGTGTGACCGGGCCTTCCTTTATTCAAACTGTCACTAAAAGAATAAAGAATAAAGTGACGTGACGGGCGCCCGCCACCTGCAGTGTGCAGTGGCGGGTACTGTCAGTGTAGTAATACACGGGGCGGCACGGCGGAGGCACCTTTACCCCCAACAACCTCCCACTTAAAGGCGAATCTGCCCTAGTGAGAGAGAAGAAAAAGAAAAGACAGTACAAATGTACATAGGTGTTGAAAGGTGACATCTCATCCAACGCCCATCAACCTCCTGAGGAAGGTAAAGCGCTCAGTAGTGAGGCTCTTCGTGAGCAAATCTGCAGGATTCTCGTCAGTGGAGATCTTGACAAGGTCAACAGACCTGTCCTCCACGACACCACGTATGAAGTGATACCTCACCTCAATGTGTTTCGTCTTCGCATGGAAGACCGGATTCTTAGCCAACTAAATGGCACTCATAGAATCCGAATGCAGCGTAGGTGTAGCATCAATCCCAAGGTCAGCAACTAGACGGCCTAACCATATGGCCTCCTTGCAAGCCTCAGTGGCTGCAACATACTCGGCCTCAGTGGTAGACAAAGCCGTACACTTCTGAACCCTGGACATCCAAGAGATAGCCCCTCCAGCATAGGTGAATACATAGCCAGAAGTGGACTTCCTATTATCTGCATGTCCTGCATAATCGGAGTCAGTGTACCCCACGACCCCTGTATCCTGGCTGCCATAGCAAATACACATATCTGCTGTGCCCTTCAGGTACCTCATGATACCCTTCACGGCATCCCAATGTCTGCTGCCAGGTGTAGCCATATAGTGTGCCACAACACCAACTGCATGTGCAATATCTGGACGAGTGGCTATCATGGCATACATCAAACTGCCCACGGCTGATGCATAAGGGATCTTGGCCATCTTGGCCCTCTGCTCATCTGTCTGCGGACAATCGGCCTGTGATACCTTCACATAAGAAGGTAATGGACAGCCAATAGGCTTTATGTCCTGCATGCGGAAGCGCTCAAGGACTTTATGAATGTACTCCCGCTGTGAGAGATACAAAAGCCCCTGATGCCTATCGCGCTTAATGCGCATCCCAAGTATATGTGAGGCCTGTCCCAAATCCTTCATCTCAAAGCTCTTCTTCAGCTGAGATTTAAGAGCATCTAGCTCATCATGAGCTTTCCCTGCTATCATCATATCATCAACATAGAGTACCAAGATAAGCAAACTGCCATCACGGGCTTTCTTCGTGTAAAGACATGGATCCATAGCACTCCTGCTGTAGCCCTGTGACTGCATAAAGGCATCAAACTTATGATACCATTCCCTAGGTGCCTGCTTCAAGCCATACAAGCTCTTCTTCAACTTGCACACTAGATGCTCCCTGCCAGGTTCTGCAAAGCCCTTAGGCTGATGCATATAGATCTCATCATGCAAGTCCCCATGTAGAAAAGCCGTCTTGACATCCATCTGATATAGATCTAAGTCAAGCTGTGCAACTAAAGCCAAGACTAAGCGCAGGGTGGTCATCTTAACCACAGGAGAGAAGACCTCATCAAAGTCCACACCATGTTCCTGCTTAAAACCCTTTGCTACCAATCTAGCCTTGTATGCCGGCTTGGGGTGTCCAGGGGTACTTTTCAGCTTGTACACCCACTTGCATGGCAAAGCCTTCTTGCCCTTAGGCAAGGCAACCAAATCCCAAGTCTCATTCTTATGCAGGGAGTCTATCTCAGACTGCATAGCCCTCTCCCAGGAGTGACTATCACCCCTGTGCATAGCCTCATCATAAGTGAAAGGCTCTCCTGCATCTGTAACCAAAACATAATGCATAGAGGGCTGAAATCTGTCAGGTGGACATCTATCTCTAGCAGACCGTCTCACCGCAGGCTCTGCTGCCTGTCTAACTACCTGTCCAACATCCTGGCCCTGTGGAGGAACTACTGCAGGCTGTACTACTGGCTGTGCTGGAGCTTTAGGCTCCTCCTGAAAGATCACTCTGCGGATCTCAACCACCTTCTCAGGCTGCCTGTGCATCTTGTCTTCATGGAAGACGACATCATGGCTGCGTACTATTTTCCGCTCCTGCGGATCCCATAGGCGATAGCCCATCTCTCCTGACTCACCATAGCCAAGGAATATGCATTTAATGCTCTTTGGATCCAATTTACTCCTCTTGTCCTTGGGCACATGGCAGAATGCCTCACATCCAAAGACACGGAGATGCGCATAAGAGGGTGGCTTACCAGCCCAAACTTCCTCTGCAACCTGGAAATCCAATCCACTGGAAGGCGATCGGTTTATGACATGCACTGACGTACTAACTGCCTCAGCCCAAAAACTCGGGGGTAGGCCTGCATGGCTAAGCATAGAGCGCACACGCTCCTGAATAGTCCTGTTCATGCGCTCAGCCAAACCATTCTGGGGTGGGGTGTAAGGGGCGGTCAACTGACGCTTAATACCCCTGTCATCACAAAACTGCTCAAAAGCATGCGAGACATATTCTCCCCCATTATCTGTCCTAAGGCATTTCAGCCTATACCCAGTCTGGTTCTCAACAAGAGCAAGCCATCTCTGAAAAATTGCCAGGACATCGGACTTCTGCTTTATGGGATAAGCCCACACTTTCCTAGAAAAATCATCAATGAAGGTAACGAAGTACTTCGCGCCACCCATAGACATGCAAGGCATAGGCCCACAAACATCGGAATGCACCAATGCCAAGGGCTCACTCATGCGTGGCCTACCCGATTTCTTATGCGTAGACCTATTCTGCTTACCATAAAGACAATGATCACACGAGTCAAAACATGCATAATCCAAAGGCGGAAGATACTGCAAACCAGATAACATTTTCATTCCTTTCAAAGACATATGCCCCAAACGGGCATGCCAAAGTGATACATGTGGGATAGAGCCCACTGCCAAAACATGGTCTACAGAAGACCCAGATACAACAAGAGGATAGAGGCTGCCAGCCTTGGCGCCTCTAGCAAGCACAAGTCTGCCTTTGGTAATCTTCCAGGCAGAATCCCCAAAACAGACATGAAATCCTGCATCATCCAACTGTCCTGCAGACATAAGACTACGCGTAAGCGCAGGTACATGACGTACATCCCTGAGCAAAAAGGAACTGCCAGTGGAAAACTGCAACTGAATATCTCCACAGCCCACAATATCAAGAGACCTGTCATCTCCAAGTCTGACTGATCCAGACACAGTACGGTAAGAGTGAAACCACTCACGGTAAGGCGTCACATGGAAGGACGCACCTGAATCCAATAACCAGCACTGTGCATACATACTAGGTGTCTCAGTCAAGTGTGAAGCATCAGAAGAACTAGCTGCAAGTATAAACTCATCACCACCATCGGACTCTTCAGTCTGCGTGACATTAATTTCCTCAATCTTGACGTTGGACTTCGCAGGTACTATGCTGCGATCAGAGGACTTCTCCTGCACTTTATCTTTCCCCTTATCCTTGCGCTTCTCATTGCGCAACTCATGACACTGTGGTCTAATATGGCCCTTTTTCCCACAATGATGACAAGTGACATTTGCATTGCGTCCATGCGACTTACTACGCGACTTGCCACCACGAGATTTAGACCGACCCTTCTGCGAGTCACGGCCTCGGCCATTACCATGGTCATACCTGTCATTCCTGCCTCTAACTGTCAAAGCATGACTACCACGAGAGGCATCCAAGTTTTTGCGATTCACCTCTTCCTGAAGAAGAGCACTCTCAACATCTGCCAATTTTAGAGTAGCACTAGAGGCACAAAGGGCAGTGCGGAATACATCCCATGACTCATTCAGAGTTCCAAGCAAGAAAAGAGGAGTTACTTCCTCTCCAAAGGTGATATCCTGCGAAGTCAGGTTCTTCAGTATAGCATGGAACTGGCTCAAGTGAGTAGACATAGTCGCATTATCCTTCATGCGCAGATCCATAAGCTGCTTCAACCAGTACATCTGACTCGCCGGACTTTTCTTATCATAAAGATTCTTGATCTTATTCCATAGATCCCATGCACTCTGTGCTTCCTCAAATACATTATAATGTACCTGTTCAGTGAGAGACAATACAATCGTGGACTTGCATAGCTCATCAAGTTCAAGCCAGTCGTCATTGTCCATAGTTTCAGGCTGCTCCCCACTCAACCGAAGTGGCTTAATCTGAGATTTCTGCACCAAAACCTGCCATATTTGACTCTTCCAGTAAGAGTAGTTGGTACCATCCAACTTTGTAATGTTAAAGATGGCACTATCATGCGAAGATGACGCCATTATGCAGGCTGGAAATGCCCAAACAGTCCAAAACTGCTTGCTGTTTTATTGCAGAAACTGCCCAAAAATGACCAAAACGGGGTCCAAAGGGCGAGCAAAGTGTGCCAAAAGTGGCTGCCCACTTAGTACTAGGTGCGGTACACCAAATCAGGATATTTCAGCATGAAAAGTACACCTCAATCCACCAATAACTGCTTGCTGTAATAAATTGCAGGTATGCAGTCTAGAGAGCAAACTGTCCCAAAATAGGATCCAATGTCAAGCAAACAATGCTAGGTCCAAAGCCGGCATGAAATGGACATAAGCAAGGCCAATGACTGTGAAAAGAACATGAGCTCAACACCAAGCATGTCAAAATAACATCTGCCAGTGAAAGGCACACCACCAGACACTCTAGGCAAAGTGTTCCTGTAACTGCCAAAACCTGACACAAATAGGTATGTGCTCAAAGAGAAAGATCCAAATATGAGACTCAGCTCATAAGCATCCTGTGAACCAAGAGTACATCAATGCATATCCATAAAGATCGGAGTATGGTCCCAAAGTCTCAATGTGTATGTAGCTACTCAAGACATAAACTGCTCCAAATACATGTAAGTGCTCCAATAGCATGCAACTGTCAAAGGTCAAGAAAGCATGTAAAATGCTCCCACTGGCACAAAAGGCGTACAAAGCGAGCTCAGAAGCTCAAACAACCCAAGAGAAAGCACCAGTGATAAGTGACCCTGTCAATGCATCAAGCGCATCCGAGAGAGCATGACATACATGAAGCACCGGTCGTATTAACCATGAAGCAATACATAAGCCCAAATAAGCTCTCGGTCAACTCAATGACATCCAAATAGCAACCAAGATCAGTGATCAAGTAAGCCGGGAATGCTCAAATACATCCAAATCCAAGCTCCAAATGTCGGTATGGCATACACGAACCAAATAGCATATGTCACGAACCAAAGCATGTAATGCAAAAGCCTAACTGTCAAGCAAAGACATGAGGCATAGGCGGTCCACGAGCATGCCGAGTCGGTCCAAATGCCAGTGAAGACAGAGCTAATGCGAAGCTCAAAAGCATCCCATAATCTCATACATATGCTCCAAGTCGTCCCCAAATGTCAGAGATATCATGCCAAAGCTCAAAGCATACATCCGGTATCGGTAGGTAAGTGCCAAAGCATGTAAAGTACCTTCAGCCCACTGTTATTCCAGCATGTATTTACTATTCTAAACAGTAGATTTCAGCCCCAAATTCAAGCCAAAATCATGGTCAAACCAAATGCATACATCCCCAATACATCCGGGTAGGAAGTAGACCGCATACGGGCATCAAACAAGGTAACCGGAGTAGAGTATAAGCATTAAATGCCAATGCCAAGTGTGGCTGCCCTGTTTCCAGCACTGTATAACAGTAAATAACAGTCCCAAATCAGCCAATATTTCAAGCCAAAATCATGGCATAATCATGTGCATACATTCCCAAGGCATTAGGCATCATGTAGACCGCATACGGGCATCAAATAGCACAACCGGAATGGAGTATAAGCAACAAATGCTAATGCCAATGGTGCTGCCCTGTTTTCAGCCTGTTATGACAGTTTATGACAGTCCCAAATCTAAAGAAATCAGCCCCGAAAGATCAAGACCAATGCCCAAAGCTTTAATGACATCAAACATGAAGTCTATAGCCCTCTTGATCAAGGTAGAGAGCAAGAAGCAATGGCCAAGTGTGGAGCTGAAGTAGATGAGTGCTCACAGCCTGGAAAAAATGATGCAATCTGCCCTATTGGTGCTGAACTTGCTGCTGCTCCACATGGGCTGAAAAGGGGGTAATGGGGGGCTCAATGATGGCCCAAGGTAGGCACATACCAAGCCATGAAGGCCCAATGCAAAGGGGAGGGAAGATATGAGCTATGGAGCTCAAGAAGAGTGGCTGCCCTTTGTTCCTGCCCTGTTTCAATCTGAGAATACACTCAAATGCCTGCAAATGCTGAAGCAATACCTCAAGGGCAAGGCCCTGATGAAGCTCAAGAAGGCCAGGATGGAGCTCGGGAAGCCGGGGAGAGTCGGGAGCTCAAGAGGTCGGCTATGGCTGCCGGGATGGAGACCCAATGCGTGAAGCGAGTCGATGCGAAGGTCGGGAAGCACCGAGTCGAGCTCGAGCAAGAGAATGCCAAGCTCTGATACCAGTTGAAAGGTGAGAAGGATCGAAGCTTGCACGCGAGCTATGGCGGGAGAGCAAGAGCAAGAAAGAGAGAGACAAGAAATGGGAACTCCAACAGTCACAATGTGTGACCGGGCCTTCCTTTATTCAAACTGTCACTAAAAGAATAAAGAATAAAGTGACGTGACGGGCGCCCGCCACCTGCAGTGTGCAGTGGCGGGTACTGTCAGTGTAGTAATACACGGGGCGGCACGGCGGAGGCGCCTTTACCCCCAACAGATGCAAAGGAGAAGGCCACACTGCAAAAGACTGTCCAAGCCCAGCCCCAGTGAAAAACAGTGCTACTGATAGTCCGTCCAAGGCCCAAGAGCCTACCTCCAATTTGGTGGAATTGGAAGTTGCTGCCATCACGCGTGCAAAGCAGAAGGAACCACCTATCCAGAAAGAAAATAACCCTCCTGCCAGAACAGTGAAGTTCAATCTTCCACCAGAAGAACAGAACAGAACAGAGCCTAACAGTGCCATACAGAGCCCTACAGTGCCACAGAGAGTTACAGAGACAGGACCAGAGGTCCAGGATACAGAAGAGGAGGAAGTGCCACAAGTGGCAGAAGAAGTTCCTGTAATTCCTCTGTTGGAAGAAAGAGGAAAAATGAAAATGGGTGTTGCCCCATTCCCTAATCAGTTAGAGAAGCCAGTGGATCCTATTAAGGAATACGATCTGGTCAGAGATCTAGATACCTTTAGACCAAATCTCACATTCCGACAATTATTGATGTTGTCTCCCAGTTGCCGGAAAAGGTTCAAAAGTATACTGACAAGACGACGTGGCCTAAGGATTGCTCCTTCAACAGCAACAAAGTCCAACAAGGCTCCAGAGCCTGTAAAAGAAGTGGATGTAGCTAATGCTTTCCTAGATCCAGGTACTCCAGAGACTGGCGTGTGGATAGAAGGCTGCTTCATTGCAAATGCACTGATTGATGGTGGTTCATCAGTGAACATTATGACGGATGTGACGATGAAGGATCTAGGCCTACAAGGTGTGCAACCCACCCAATGGCTCATCAGACTGGCGGATCAGAGTAGAATCAAGCCTTTGGGCATTCTCCCATATGTGAAGACTACAGTGGCTGGGAAAGATTATTGGCTAACCTATCTGGTGGTGAAGCCAAACTCTTATGGTACATCCTATCCTCTATTACTAGGTAGACCATGGCTTTTTGAAGCCCGAGCAAGGACGGATTGGTTCAAAGGAACCTTGACCTTGGGTAGAGGACCCAACAAGTGGTGCTGAAACTGTATGGTTCTCAAAAAGGACATGGATCCACCTCCTTGGAATTATATTCTGACTCCCCTAATGAGGCTACAGATGGAACGTCAGCAGACGAAGATGCTGTCAAACAGATCCTTCCCAAGAAAACAGTGGCACATTCCTTAACAGTGGATACTGTAACCCGACTTCCAAAAGATGCAAAGCCATTATCAATGGGTGAATACTTCCTGCCTGAACCAGTAATGACTTCTGAAATCACTTCTGATAGTGAGATAGAAGCATGGATGTACTGCTCTCCCTGTTATATGGCCATAGCAGAGCTCGAGACAGAGGCAGAAGAGGAGACAGAGAATCTGTTCTTCTGTTACAGAGCTCCTACAGAGACAGAAACAGAAGCAGAAGCAGAAGCAGAAGCAGACACAGAGACAGAGACAGAGACAGAAGAGGATGGATATGATATGGACGAAGAGAATGATGAAAGTGAGCCAGAAGAATCTATCCCACCTGAAGAGAATACATTTGAGGAAGAAGTTCCAGAAGCATCAGAAGCCGACGAGCTCATGCTATGGGACATAATGGTGATGGTACCATTTGGTCTGGTAAATGGATCTTCTCATATGCAAAACCTTTATAAGACATGGATTAAGAAGAACAAGCCGTCTTTCAGCAGTGGCTCATGCCGTCCTAACCTATCCTTGCCAAAGAAAGATGATGATGATGCACCGTGCCAACAAGCACCGAACCCACCAACCCAACAGGCATCAGAGGGTCCCTGTTATGTGACGTTCCTGGATGTATCATCAGAAGATGAGTCTTCAAGCCAAGAGGTAATTACTCTTGAAACCAAACCCGAAACGGCTCTTATCCCATTTCAACGTCTCAAGGAGCAACCTAAGTCTACACCAAAAGAAGAAGTTGGTTCTAGTGGGACATTAGAAGAGGACACCACTCCCTTGAAGGAGTCGGATCTCTACCCAGAATCAGTCCGTGGGATCTTCATCTGTGAAGTAGAAGGTGAAAGGCAGTTAACCTTTGTGGATGCAGAAGGCACTGAACGCCACTTGAAGGTGGGTAGCAGCCTCCCAGAAGAGGAGTTGTCAACCTTGTCCAACTTGTTGAAAGAGAATTTGGACGTGTTTGCGTGGTCTTATAAAGACCTAAAGGGGATTGATCCCACAATATGTCAACATCATATTGACTTGGAGCCTGATGCCAAGCCAGTACGGCAACGACAGAGGCGAATGAACCCGAATTATTCCACATTGGTGAAAGCGGAGCTGCTGTAGCTTCTGGAAGCCGAGTTCATCTATCCAGTGGCAAATAGTGAATGGGTTTCACCCATCGTGGTTGTACCCAAGAAGAATGGAAAATTGCGAATATGTGTGGATTTCCGAAAGCTTAATTCCAAGACAAAGAAGGATCACTTTCCAATCCCTTTCACAGACCAACTGTTGGACACAGTGGCAGGACATGAGCTTTATTCCCTTCTGGATGGATTCAGTGGATACAACCAAGTCCAAATCGCAGAAGAAGACCAGTCCAAAACAACCTTCACCACAGAATGGGGGACCTACGCTTATCGAGTGATGCCATTTGGGCTCTGCAATGCCCCTGCTACTTTCCAACGAGTCATGATGGCCGCATTTCAAAATCATCTGCATGACTTTATTGAGGCATATTTGGATGACTTCTGTGTCTATAGTTTGATCAGTGAACACTGGGGACATTTGGAGCAATGCTTTGACCGATGCCGGGAGTATGGGATTTCCCTCAACCCCGACAAATGCATCTTTGGGGTCTCTTCTGGAGTTCTGTTGGGCCACATTGTCTCTGCACAAGGGATATCAACAGACCTTGCAAAGATTGAAAAGATTGCAGCTCTGGCAGCACCCACCAACCTCAAACAGTTGAGGGGATTCCTAGGCCATGTGGGTTACTACAGAAGGTTTATAGCCCATTTTGCGACAAAGGCAACTTCCTTGCACAAGCTTCTGAGGAAAGATGCAGAGTTTACTTGGACGGAAGAATGTGACAAAGCCTTCCACACTCTGAAGCAGTGTCTGATTGAGGCACCCATTCTGCAACCTCCTGATTGGACGAAAGAGTTCCATGTACACACTGATGCATCAATTGAAGGCTTAGGCGCAGTCCTATGCTAGAAGGGCCCCTCGAAGCTGGATCAACCGATCTATTATGCAAGCCGAAAAGTCACTGATAGGGAACGGAACTATACTGTAACAGAGCTGGAGTGCTTGGCAATGGTGTTTGCCCTGGAAAAGTTTCGCCACTACCTCCTATCTACCCACTTTAAATTTTATGTGGATCATGAGGCCTTGTCCTTCTTGATGAATAAAGCAGATGTGAAAGGACGTATGATGAGATGGCTCCTTTTATTCCAGGAGTTCGACTTTGAGGTGATTACTAAGCCTGGCTGTTCCCATGTTCTGGCTGATCATCTGTCGCGTATCCCACAAACTGCAGACGAGGAGCAGGATGATCCAGACCTCCCTGATGCTTCCCTATTCTTGGTAGAGACTGTAACTCCCTGGTATGCAGACATTGCCAATCTGCTGGCAACCCAACAGTACCCTCCTGGTATTTCTAGTCGGGAAAGGAAGAAGCTCATGCTAGAATCAGCCCCATACACCCTGCTAGGTGGTGCACTGTACAAGAAAGGCAAAGATGAAGTACTCAGAAGATGTGTTGCAGGAGATGAGATTGGGATTGTTCTGAAGGCTTGCCACGACGAGCCATGTGGAGGTCACTTTGCAGGAGAAGCTACAGCCAGGAAGGCTCTGCTAGCAGGATATTGGTGGCCTACCATTCACAAAGATTCCTATGATTACTGTAAAAGATGTGATGCTTGTCAAAGAATGGGGAAACCCACGAAGACAAGTGCCATGCCATTGCAACCTATCCTTCCGTTGAAGCCGTTTGAGAAGTGGGGCATTGACTTCGTAGGTCCAATCAACCCTCCCACTAGAAGGAAACAGAACAGATACATCCTCGTATGTACAGATTATGTTACAAAGTGGTGTGAAGCTAAAGCCCTAAAGCGGGACGATGGTAACAGCGTGGCCCTGTTCATGTACGAGAATATCATCACCCGTTTTGGCAGTCCCTTAGAGCTGGTAAGTGACAGAGGCACTCATTTTCTTAACAAAGTCATGGAAGAGTTGACAGAGTTGTATAAGATCCGCCATCGCAAGTCCACTCCCTATTACCCCAGAGCCAACGGCCAAGTCGAAGTCACGAATCGCATTCTCTGCTCGATTCTGACAAGAACAATTGCTGCACATCGTTGTGATTGGGACGATCGACTTACAGAGGCCCTCTAGGGCGTACAGAACCTCTCATAAAGCAGCAACAGGACAGACACCCTTTCAGCTGGTATATGGTACAGAAGCTGTTTTTCCGGTTGAACTGGAATTGCGAGCGTTTGGGGGACGATAATTCACTGCAACGCCGTCTCCTGCACTTGGAATGTTTGGACGAAATTCGCAGGATGGCTCTACAGTGCATGGAAGCCACGCAAGCTCGACGCAAGGCTTACCATGATAGCTTCATCAAGCACAAGGAGTTTAAAGAAGGTGATTTGGTCCTAGCCTATGATTCACGATTTGGCAAGTTTCCTAGCAAGCTCCAGCAGCGGTGGATGGGCCCCTATAAGGTACTTGCAGTCAACCCTAATGGCTCTGTCCAAGTACAGACCGTTGATGCCTCTGATGATCCCTTTCTGATCAATGGATATCGCCTGAAGAAGTACTTCCCTCCTTGGGAATCTTGACAATTACGGTCACTTGATCTTTTCCCTCGTTGGCGCGGCACTGTACTTCTTATGATGCTACTTCTGATAGCCGTTCTTCAGCCACTTCTGATGAAGTGGGCGCAACCCTCTGTCCCCTCAAAACCCCCTTCCAGCCTTGATCTCTTATCCTCTATTTTCCACCAGCATCAGTGGAGAGGTTGGTTCTGACACATGGTTTTTCTACCATGCCCTTGCTCAATTTGAAAAAAAAAAGAGAGAAAAAAAAACAAAACATATCGGTCATGGGAGAAAAGGACTTAGGTCCCTGTCATGCCGACCTATTCTTCGAGAAAAGGTGGAAACACCCTCGGGAATAGGGGAAAATAAGAAAAAGAGAAAAAAAAAACAAAGAAGAAAAAAAAAACAAAACAAATCTGTTATGAGAGAAAAGGAAGCAATTCCCTGTCATAGCAGGCCTCGTGCCAAGAAAAGGTGGTAAACACCCTTGGGCGAGAGGCTGGCTGTGGAAAAGGTGGTAACACCCAGCAGTCTAGAAAGTGGATTCATTAATTGATATCCCTAGGATCCAATTCCGAAGCTGCCTCCCTTGGTACGCTGTGTCCTGGGTCCCTCTACAAAGTGACTACCTGTCCTCTAGCAGACAACATGTTCCTGTCCAATACAACGTTCGATTCGATGGCTACCTCCCTGGGTATGCCTCTTCAACAATTGATGACGCGATCTTCATCGACAAACAATCGAGTGATGTGAGCTTTCATCCTAACCGGATGGGGAAGTGAGTACGGTTGCCCTCTATATCTATCAACAGAGAGTGAGACAGAGGGTGGGGCGAGAGACCAGTCTTTTCCCTTCAAATCAAATGAGAGGTGAGTAGTGTGAATGAAGTGTTGCACACACGGGATGGGCCTCTCAAAGCACAAAGCACAATTTGTTTCTGTGCACTGCACCATAAGGCTCCCTGGCCTTCCTTCTTGCACTGCATGCCGGCACAGGGCGGGATGCACAGTTGCACCATCAAATGCGCACAAGGCATACAATCTTTGCACAAGTGATTGTGAGGATTACATCAATGGGTTTCAGGAAAAGGCTGCCCTCCTGTATTTATCAACAGAGCGTGAGACAGAGGGTGGGCTGAGTGTGACTGGAGTTTCTTCAATCAATTACTGAGAGGTGAGATCGAGGGATGTTACGACACTTGGAGTCAGGTATGTTCCCGTTTCCCTGTGCACCCACGAGATGGGTTTTTGCCGTCATCACAAGACACATCACCCTGTTCTGTACACTGCACTGTAAGGCTCCCTTGCCTTCCTCCTTGCACTTATGCCAGACGGGTTGGACGCACTAATGCACCATCAACTGTGCACCCTGGCATACTCCTTCTGCACCATTCCCCCCTTGTCGATTCCTCAACTGGGTATGAGATATGGGTCTTAATCCTTATTCCTCAAGAGATATTAGTCATGGGGCGAGTGACTATTCTTTCATTCCAATTGAGTGATTGTGAGTTGAGTGTAGTATCCCTCATCATCGACGGATTTCCTGCGATTCCTTCCATCAGCTACCTCCCTGGGTGCTGCCGTGTGGTCCCTGCCATGACGGACGTGTGCCGAGAAGATGCCTTGGTCCCTCCAGCGCCGACAACCACCATGGACGTGCCGTCGACACTCAACCTTGATTCTTGACGAAACGGGCCAAGTTTTTCTAACCCTACAACTTCTGTTTCTTAGTGATGTTCATGTTTTAAGTGTGGGGAAGTTAGTGGATGGTCTGTGGCGTGGTCCTAGGTCCCTGTTGCTCGGTTAACCCTATCCGTTAAGGTCTTAAGTGTGGGGACGCGTCCCTGCGCGTCTACATTGTATATCTTCTGCATCTGCCTTAACCTGTTCATGCATGTATGCCATGACTTGATTTTACCCTCCTGGGATCCCTTCCCACCCACCCGGTTATGTTCCACCCACCCTTGGGACTGCTCCCTTCCAGTTTTTCTTCATTCCTTGATTTTGAGATCCTGCCATGTGAATGCACCCTACGTTCACCAAAATCCAAATCCAACCTTATAGCCCTGTCCCTCCCATTGAACTGACCATTTTTTCTTTTTACCTACCCCTATTCCGGTGCACGGTTTTTGAGTTATTAATTTTTGAAGCATTTTGCGCAAATTAGCCGGTTTCCCATGTGAACGCGCTTTTCTTGCTTTGGAACCGTGATCTGTCATCCTAGCCCTGCCAATCACTTTTCCCCTGACATTTTTCCTTTTTATTCCGCATCATTCCGATACACGGTTTGTCCATTATTAATTTTCCGGGTTTTTACGACTTTTTCATGCGTATTTTCGACATTTTTCCATGTGAACCTGCCCTATTTGTATCGGAATTCCAATTTGATTTGACAGCCTGTCCCCTGTGCCTTCCCCTACCTTTTTCCTTTTTCCTCCACCCTTTTTCGACTTCCGGATTTTTACTTATTAAATTTTAAATGAGTTTTCGGGAGTATTTTTGGAGTTTTTCACATGTGAACCCCTCTTACTTTCACCAGAACTGTGGTTTAACGTGATAACCCTGTGCCACCCCTTCCTGCGGACATTTTTTCTTCTTACTGCATGTCATTCCGGTGAATGGGTTGTCCGATATTAATTTCCGATCCCATTTTCGGGTTTGTTTTTTGGGTTTTTCCCATGTGAAGACGTTTTATCTCAGTCGGAATTATGTTTTGATGTAATAGGATTGTCGGGCACATCTTTGTGCACAGTTTTCCTTTTTTCTGCACCTCATTCCGATGCACGGATTTTTCGCTATTAATTTTTAATTGCGTTTTTTGGTTCGTTTTTTGTGTTTTTTGCACGTGACCGCCCTTTACCCCTCCCGGAGCCTCTGTCATATATTTTTCTTGTTTTCCCCCTGTCGTCCTACCTACTTTTTGTTTTTACACTATGTCGTTTTGACGTCCCGATTGGGAGTTATTAATTTTTCTTTATTTTTACGTTTTTTCTCTCGCGCCCGTTTTGCGCGTGAACGCGCCCTTTTTCGATTTTACGAGTCTCCACGCGCCCCGGTCGTGTCCGCGTAACCCGTCACGTCTTCCCAGTGTCATTTCAATCCCGTCACGGCAAATTTTTTTACCCCGCCCCGCGCACGAGCGCGGGACGGGGGTACGCGCCCTTGTCCCTTACCCCCCTATTCCCCTTGTCCCTACCCAACCCATGGCCCCCCCATGGGCCCCCTACCCTATTCCCCTTGTCCCTACCCAACCCATGGCCCCCCCATGGGCCCCCTACCCTATTCCCCCCACCTGCCCACCCCTTCCCCCCAACCGCCCGTCGTCTCTCCCTCTCTCTCTCTCTCTCTCTCTCTCTCTCTGTGCGCCTCCTCCTTCCTTCTCCCCCGACCTCCTGCGACCTCCCCTCCTCCCTTCTCCTTCCCTGCGCGGCCGCCCTCCCTCCCTTCTACCTCCCTGCCGGCCCTTCCTACCTTCTCCCTCCCTGTTCGTTCTCTCCCTCCTCTTCTTCCTCCCCGTCTGTCTGCCCGCTCCCCCTCCTCTGCCGGAAGTCGCCGCCGTCTGCCCCTCCCCCCGCCGACTTCCTCCCTTTTCTCCCCTCTCCCTCCTCTGCCGCAGTCCTTCCCTTCTCTTCCCTCCTCCTCCCCCAGCCCGCCAGCCCGCCGACTTCCTCCCTTCTTTCCCCTCTCCCTCGTCTGCCCCCGACCCCCCGTTCTTCTCCCCTCCCCCGCCGTTTTTCTCCCCTCCCCCTGCCGTCGTCGCCGCGCCGTGGAGCCGTCGCCGCCGCCCGTTCGGCCGCCCTCGTCGCGCCTCCGCCGCCGCCGCCGTCGCCGCCGGCCACACCGCCACACCTCCCCTTCCTCCTCCTCCTCCACCTCCTCCTCCTCCCTATACCTCCAGGTCCCCCACTAACTCCAACTAACTTACTTAGCTTAATTAACTTTCCTAAGTTTAACTAACCCCCTAGTTAGTTTAACCCTAGTTAGGTTAGTTACCCCCCAATTAACTAACCCCCTAGTTAGTTTAACCCTAGTTAGGTTAGTTAACCCCCCCAATTAGTCTAACCCCCCCCCCCTAGTTCACCCAACTGTAGTTACTTGAATCCCACCCTCTCGTTCAACTAACCCTAACCCTAACTAGGTTTACTAACCCTCCCCTAGTTAGTTGACTAACCTAACCATAGTCAACTTAATAACCTAACCCCAACTTAACCTAGTTGACTAACCCCTACCTAGTTAACTTAACCTAGTTGACTAATCTAGCCTAGTTGACTAACCTAAGCAACCTTGACTAACTTGACTTGTCTTGGGCAGACTAACATGACTTACCCCCACTAACCAGACTTAACTGACTTATGCCTCACTGACTTATCTGATTAATGTGATTTAAGTGATTTAATTAATCACTACATTAATTTTTCCATTTAAAAATTTCTAAAAATTCCTTTTGCCTTTTGCCCATTTTTGGGAATTTGTCCGCTGGCAATTGCCTACCCTAAAATTTCTGAAAATTAAATATTTCCTCATTTAATCCCCTAAATTGCCAATAAATGTAGTAAATTCATTTAAAAATAGTAAAAAAATTTAAAAAAATTCTAAACAATTCTAAAAAATTCCCCTCACCTCCCTTCATCATTTTCCATTTATTCAACCATAAATAATCACAACTTAACACAAATATATATATATATATATATATAATAAGAAATATAAAATAAAAAGTAAAAATCAAAATAAACAACCAACACAACCCAAATACACACATCCGCTAAGGTGTTGTCATTGTTGTTTCATCAGTGATCTTTACTTTTCCTTTCCTAGATTCACTTCTTTTGGTGGACTCTTCCGTGCGCATTTCTGCATTACATACACACCCCTTCCAGGTATTTATTTTATGTGCTTTATTTCTTTTTATTTTCCCCCTTAATCACAAATTAATTGTTAAAATGAACCCTTTAATTCACCCACAGTTTCCACGCGCATTCGCGCTAAACACACATACTTTTTTATTAAAATAAACCAGCCGTTCACTTAGCACGCGCTACGTGCGCTAAAGAGGCACTTTAAATTTTAAGTTAAAATAAACCAGCCGTCACATGAGCACGCGCTGGCAAAAAAGCGCTCCACATCACTTTAATTTGTAATCAATGAATTGCATTTAGAGATCCAGTCGGGAATCGAAGTCCGGGAATCGAATAACTGCACCGCTTCACCTAATAATTGGTAATTTAATTTATAATAAGGAACCGCCGTTTTCTTGTTAAGGTTTATCACCTAATAAAAATTCACCCATTTTTAATAATTGATTAAAATCAACCCTTCATTAAATTAATTCCCCCCTCACTGCACTTACTTCCCCTTTTTAATGAACCGTTTCGAGGGATGGATTTGCGCCGTCATTAGAGTTGTTTTCCATGGTCCAGTCTTGGTTTATCATTGATATAGTATTGATATGTATCGGATGTGGTCTTATTTTGGTTTCC